>NC_056743.1:429695919-429813419 GCF_019279795.1 Protopterus annectens
AAAGGAAATCTTGACATCATTCAATGGGAACATTTCTTCTTTCCAAGGACATTTGCTTTTTTAATGACTGCACTTAATGCTGGAGCACTAAGTAAGTCAAGCATGAGGTAGCATGACTTCTTAGCTGGCTCTGAATTTTCACTTTTGCTGCTGCTCTCCAGGCTGCCACTGTGTGTCTGACATGCAGATAATGCAAACAGTAGCCACTGCTAGCTCTATTCTCTGAGTGTCTTTTTACATACTGTGTTTATGCAGGTTCAATAAACATACTTTGTGCATCTAATACTAAGTTTGTGTTATACACTAATAGATGTTCCTGTGAACGGCAACCCAACTCCTTCTCGCAAAGTGAGACAGCTGGTCACTGGCATTTCATTTCCTATGCTCTTGGATATCTCCTAATGTGCAAAATTTGCTACCTGAACCACAGCTATGCAGATGCAGTCAGGGCCACGGTTTCCACAAATGCAAGGTTTGCTTCCTTGACCATCTTTCTGTCATGCAATCAGGGTCATAGCAGTGGTTCCTGAACCACAGACATACAGGTGCAGCCAGGGACACAGACTCTCCAGGTGCAAAGTTTGCAACCTGACCCTTAGTCACATACATCCATTCAGAGACACAGCCTCATCAGTTGCAAGGTCTGCTATCTGACCCATAGTCATAAACATGCATTCAGGGATACAACTTCCACTGGTGCAAGGTCTGCTACCAGAACCAGACACATAGATGCAGTCAGGGACATGGACTCATCAAGTGAAAGGTATGCTACCTGACCCATAGTTATAGGCATGCATTCAGGGACACAGATTTCACTGGTGCAAGGCCTGCTACCAGGTACACAGACACGTGGATGCAGTCAAGGACATGGACTGCTCAGGTGGAAAGTTTGCTACCTGACCCATAGTCATAGGCATGCATTCAGGGATACATGGGGGTTAATCGTGATTAACAACAATGAATTTGCTATGTCCATTGTCTGGTATAAACATTTTGTGGACGATATCTTCCTTTTGTGGCATGATACAGAGGAGCACCTTAAGGAATTTATTGCATACATCAACAATGTGACTACATTCCTTAAATATACTTATAAATATTCTGACAGGGAGATAGAGTTTCTAGATGTCAAGGTTAGTAGAGATGCATTTCATTTAGTATCTACTACTTTGTATAAGAAACCCATCAAGAAGTAAATAGTGTGGGAAGTAATAGCCAGGGAATTGTTATGGCTAGGCTTGCATAGGCCCTAGGGCCGATAGCCTGGTACCAACCTATGAATCTATGTACTTCATAACAGCAGTATGCACCCTAAACATACCAGAGCAAATGTCCTGAAAGGGCAACTTTATCATGTTATGCATTTGCATAATGATATTGCTTAAAAATCAGCACTATTTGTGCTAAAACAAGAAGTTATGTACTCACCATAACGTTCGATGTATGTAGTCCATCTCGCCTCACATTCTTACCCGTGGGTTCAGAGCCGAATGTCAGCTCCAACTCAGCCATACTTTTTTAGCTCGAAGTCTTTCTATTGGCTGGGCTAAGATGGTATCCCATGCTGCACTGCTCTCTATCCCCAGATCTAGTTTGCTGCAAGCACCAGCACTCATTCTCCATGCATAACAACACTTAAGGAAAGGAAAAACAAACCAAGAATGAAGGGAGCTCTGAAACCAGACCTAACCTCCAGATCCTTCAGGAAGGGGGAAGGAGGGGGGGTTAGAATGTGAGGCGAGGAGGACTACATACATCGAACGTTATGGTGAGTACATAACTTCTTATGTTATATAGTCCAATCTCGCCTACATTCTTACCAGTGGGACAGCATCCCCAGCACCTAAATCCTGGGAGGCTCAGTGGAAAATACTCCTGAGCACTGTGGAACCAAAGGAAGACCTGCCCCTAGATACCACATCAAACTTGTAATGAGTAATAAAGGTGTGAGGAGATGCCCAAGTAGCCACAGCACAAATATCATCCATAGACTATCTGGCCTGAAAAGCTGTAGATGTAGATACCGTCCGAGTAGAGTGAGCCTTCACCTGGAATGGTAAATCTTTTTCCCCTGAGATATAAATGAAAGAAATACAACTGGAACTCCACCTGGACAACATGACTTTGGAAACAGGAGACCCAATTCTGTTTTACGAAAATGAAACAAACAACTGGTCAGATTTTCTGAGGTCTTTCATTCTGTGCAAATAAAAACGTAATTGTCTGTGCACATCCAACTGATGAAATTTGAATTCTGCCTTGTTTGAGAATTGGGAAAAAAACACTGGCAATTCAATAGATTGGTTAAGGTTACTGACTGACGCTACTTTGGGAAGAAAGGAGGGGTTCTGTCCGAGAGAAACCCTGTCCTTATGAAAAATCAAATAAGGGGGTTTGATTGATAAAGCTTGAAGCTCCGAAACGCATCTGGCAGAAGTGATGGCTGCCAAAAAGACAGTCTTTCAAGTTAAGAATTTTAAATCAGAAGTGGCTGCAGGCTCAAAAGGGGATAAAGTAAGACCCTATAGAACGAAGTTTAAGTCCCAAGGCATAACAGGTTCCGATACCGGAGGATGAAGTAACAAAGTGCCCTTCAGGAAGGCCTTACAGATTATATGTGCTATCAGACTAGGTTCATCTGCAACATGAAAGGTAGAAATCGCTGCCAACTGGACTTTAATGATTGCGGCCACTGAACCCTGGTTAAAGAGCATAGACAAGAACTCCAATGCAGACGATATTGGAGCTGTGTAAGGTTTAATCTTCTTGGCATGCGCCCAGATTGAAAACCTCTTCCATTTGCTGTAATAAATCTTCCTGGTGAGGGCTTATGAGAGGAAGATAAAATATGAACCACCTCCGGCGAAAATTGATGAAGCCTAACTAATGACGGAAGAGGAGTAGCCAGGCTGTCAATCGGAGGGTCCGAAGAGAGGGGTGGAGCTGCCCTGACATGTGGGTCAGTAAGTCTGGTTGTGGGTCCAGAATCCAAGGAGCGTCCATGAGATAGGGATGGAGAAAGGGGAAACAAATTTGACGAGGCCAGTGTGGGGCAATCAGAATCATTTGCTTCCCAAGGATTGCGCTTTCTGAATAACCTTTGACAGCAAGGGGACCGGAGGGAAGGCATATAGTAGACCGGAGGGCCAATCGTGGACTAGAGCGTCCCTGGATGACTCCCCTTGAGGAGGATCAGTGTGAAGTAGCTGCTGCATTTGGCATTGAGGGGGCTGGCAAAAAGATCACAGCAAGGCTGACCACACCTGCAGAAGATCTGCTCTGCAACTTGACAGTTCAGGGAACACTCGTAAGGCATCAGAATAGCTCTGCTTAGCCTGTCTGCGATCACACTGGACTTCCCCGGAATGTGCGCTGCCACCGGAAAACATTGTGAAGACACTGCCCATTGCCACACTAGCATGACCTCTCTGCAAAGGGGATAAGACTTGGTTCCTCCATGCTTGTTCAGATGCCACACCACTGACATATTGTCTGAGTGGATTGCAATAGTCCCGAGAGGAAGAAAACTCTGAAGTGCTTGCAATGTTAGTAGCACAGCTCTCATCTCCAGGACATTGATATGCAGATGCATCTCGTGCTCTTGCCACGTGCCTTGGACTGTCCTGCCTAGATAATGCCCCCCCCATCTAGGAGGCATCCGTGGTCACTGTGGCAACCGGGGGCTGCAGGAACAAAGGGCTTTCCCACACTGAGGTTGTTGATGTGAAGCCACCAACTAAGATCCTGTTTGCACCTGTCTGTGAGTAGAATAGGGTGAGAAAGTGGAAGACATTGAAGAGACCACTAGGAGAAGAGTAGCCACTGAAGGAGCCTCATATGTAACCTTGCCAGAGGGACTAACATAATCGTAGCAGCCATTGTCCCCAATAACTGGAGGACCCATCTTGCCTTCACTCTTCTCAGAGGGAGCAAGACGTAAACCTGTTGTAGGACTCCGATTCTTTCCTGTGGTAGAAACGCCCACATAAGGACGGTGTCTAATTTGACTCCTATAAAAGTGACACGCTGCGAGGGCAACAAGGCAGATTTTTCCCAGTTCAATGTGATGCCAAACTGTTGACATAGATTGATAGCGTCCCTGGTCTAAAGTAGTAGATGCCTGGTGGTGGCAGTAAGGAGCCAGTCGTACAGATACGGAAACATTTGGAATCCCTGACGTCTCAAGTGAGCAGTCACCACTGCCATGCATTTGGTAAACACCCTGGGGGCTGTGGTGAGACCAAAGGGCAGGGCTCGAAACTGAAAGTGACTGGCTCCCAGCCAGAAGCGTAGGTGACTTCTGGATGCCCTGTCCATCTTTATGTGATAGTAAGCATCCTTGAGGTCGATGGAGCACATCCACACTTCTTTTGCCAATAATGGGAGAATAGACTGCAATGTGACCATTCGGAACGTGGACTTTTGCACATGGGTGTTCAATCGGCTGAGATTCAATATGGGTCTCAGGTCCCCTGTCCTTTTCGGCACCAAAAAGAATCTGGAGTAAGTCCCTAATCTGATCTGGTCTGAGGGGACATGTTGGATGGCTCCTTTTTCTAGCAGCTTTGAAACTTCTGAAGCTGCGTAATCCTTATGACTGGGTGGAACATCCGGGATTTTCTTGATTGGAGGGGGATTTGATGAGAAGGGAATGACATATCCTCCAGAAATTATTCGTAGAACCCATTGGTCCTGGGTGATATCTTGCCAGGCCTCCGGGTATAATGAGATTCGACCCCCGACTGGCTCCAGAAATGCACAGTCAGGACATCAGGAATGGCGGTAGGGAGAACCAAGAAAGGAATCGCGGTCTCTCGTGTTGCGAGGGCCTCCTCTGCCCCTAGGGTGGCGTCTCCCTGAATAACCACCCCCTCCTCTGCCTCTGGAGGGGGGCTCACCTTGTGCACCGGGAAAAAACCTCTGTGATTTCTTGAACCACATTTTGCCACCCCTCTGGGCCTTGGGATAAGGCCTAGAGGGAAGGGAAAAACTGACTCCTATGGCAGACAGAGTTTTTCCCTCCTGCTCGTACCTAGTGAGTGTGTCTTTCACCTTGGTTCCAAACAAAGAGGAACCATCAAACGGGGCATCGGTGAATGAAGACTTGAAGGCCTCCGCGAAATGACAAAGGCGCATCCAGGCCTGCCTCCTATGAGCAACTCCTGAACTTGCTGCCCTACTCGCTCCCACGGCTGCTTAGGAGATTAGCCTCATGGAGGAGTTTGCAATAGAATTGAGGGTAGACATCTGAGCGTTGACCGTCTGGGCCACCGCTTCAAAAACTTTACCCATGAGAGAATCTCCAAGCTCCCTGAGGAGATCTCTCTGGAGCTGCAGTGACCGTAAGGTAAAGGTCGCTGAAGAGAACGTACGCTTCCCATACCGGTCCATAGTCCTAGACTCCCTGTTAGGGGGGTGGATGGTGGAAGAAGTCTCAGCTAATTCCTTCTGGGTGGCAGCTGCCACCAACATGGCATCCACAGGGACTTCCTTGGATAGAAAGTCCTTGTCAGGAGGAGCAGACAAAAATTTATTTGGTCTCCTGGGAACTGGTTCCACAGAGTCAGGGGTTTCGACAAACCAAATCCAGAAGCTCGTCGAAGGGTGGAGATACCCAGGAGGCAGAGAGCTGAGCACCAAAGGCCTTCAGGAAGACTGACTCTTCCTTGGAGGGAGGTTTGGATGGCCAGTCACCTCTTTGTTTCAAAATCTCTAGGATGTCAGAGAAAGAAACATCCTCAGAAAATTACTTAGGGGACCCCTCCGATTTCTCGAGGTCGGTGTCTGATGTGAGAGACTCATCCTGGGAATTTATGTGCTTCCTCTTGCACGTTTTCTTTCTGGGTGACTCCTCAGGCAAAGACTCTGAGGGGCCCTCAGAAATATGGGGACCACTCGTGGGGGTACCCTAAGGCCTTGGGGCTCCACTGTCCAGAGATAGATGGCGATTAGAGTCCTGTACCAGTGTTGTAGGGGGGAAGAATGACCAACCCGTATGATGCCGCTGACGACCTGGCCAGTGAGCTCTACATGGTCTCGAAGGCTGGTCCTCCCGGATCTGAAGAATGACCAGCCTCTGAAGCCAAGACAGGAGTCAGGCTTCCCTGCGCCGAAGCGCCGAGAGGTGTCCCGAAGCCTCTTCATTGGGTCTGACCGAAGAATCCTGAGTCCTGAACCCCGTGGACAATGCCGACGGGGTAGGAGCTGACGTCAGAACTGATAAGCCAGGAGGGGCTGTCTGAACCGACCTAGGGACATCACACAGAGCTGAGCACTGCGGCTCTGAAAGCTGAGATGTGCTCGGAGGAAGTATCGATACAGGCAGAGGGACCAGCTCCGGAACCGACTGGGTCGGAGCCAAGAACAATTTTGCCAGTACTGGTGACTGAAGAAGTCTCTGCACCACTCTATGGACGTCCACATCTGATAAGGTCCTGGAATATTTGGAGGATAGAGAGGGAGATCGATACCGCCTCTCTGAAGGGGACCTGTGAGGAGGGGATACTGGCCTAATGCTAGGCGATCGGCTCTGAACAGGTTCCAAGAAGATTGGAGTCGAAGCAGGTTCCATAACCACAGAAACTTCCTGCGGCCCCGAGGACAATGGAGCCAAGGATGTCGATGCAGACTGTACTATTTTCTCCTGTGGCTCCGAGGAGACTGATGGAGCCCGAGATCTCTTTTTTGCTTTTGAAGATTTAGCCTTAGAGCTGGAGGCACTCTCCAGACCCTCCTCGAAGGAGGGTTTCAGAAGTCCCTTCAAAATCAATTTGTTCTTCCTTTCCTGAAGAACACGGACTAAAGGCATGACAGAAACTGCACGATTCCTGGAGATGAATTGCCCCCAGACAGTACACACAAACAGAGTGTTCATAGGTAATGGACATTTTATAACTGCACTTAGAGCACTTCTTGAAGCCCGAGGGCTTATGCTCCTTAGTATCTTTGGACATAGTAACCAACAACAAGTAACCAACTGAAAAATAGACCAACGGTCAAACAGTTGGGAATAAGCCAAGAACAGACAGAACACCACAAAGATCAATAAGTCAAACGATCCTCAGACACAAATACAAGGGGAGAGGACTAATTCCTCCAATTTAAATGGTTTTAGTCCACGGAAACTTTTAGCACACAAGGAAAGCAAGGGGACAGACTAGGTCCTCTAACTGAAATGAGCCTAGCCCGTGGAAAACAGCTAGTGGGATACCACAGAATAAACAATCAAGAATAAAACACGACTTTTCCACAATACAGACAAGAACACACACAGTAGCGATTAACATAGCTTTTTTGCAAAAAACTTCTCTGATATCAGAAGAAAAAGGGTACTTAGCCACAGCCAAGAGCAAGACCACGTCCGAGCTACACGAGCAGCAAATGAGATCTGGGGATAGAGAGCAGTGCAGCATGGGATACCATCTCAGCCCAGCCAATAGAAAGACTTCGAGCTAAAAATGTATGGCCGAGTTGGAGCCGACATTTGGCTCCGAACCCGCAGGTAAGAATGTAGGCAAGATTGGACTACATAACATCAAGAGTTATGTCAAGAGGGTATAGAGAGCACGATATAGACACACAACTGGAACTAGAATGGAGAGAGAGAAGTGGTAGGTGTAAACCATATTATAATATGCAAGTTGGAGTATGTAGTAGTGATAACATCTATACAGGCCCTAATAATACTTCTGAGATGGATGCACTTTGAATGCCACTCACATATGCTAGTAATATTAATATAGTGTGCGATATTAAGAATAACTGGGGCATTCTTTCTAATGTTAAAGAATTAAATGGAGTTATAGGACATGAACCTAGATTCACCTTTAAGAACAACAGGTCCTTGAAAAGACAGCTCTGCTACAAGATTGACAATGTACAACAATATAATCAATCCGACAGGTTAGGTACGTACTGCTGTAGGAGGTGTACTGGATGTCAATATATACATGTGGGAGACCGCTTTTTACATCCACACAAGGGAATCATCTTTGAGTCTAATTTTTATGCTGGTTGTCAAATGAAGAATGTGGTTTACTTTAGTTATTGCACAATCTGCTATGCTTTTTACATAGGAAAGATCAATCGTCCTTTGAAAGAGAGACTACTGGAGCATATAAGGGATGTCAGGAATGCTAAGGAAAGCAGTGCACTTGCAATGCATGTCAAAGAAGAAGGTCACACACTTGGTTTTAAGTTTTTTGTACTTAAAATAGTCCCTGTTAATAAAAGAGGAGGTAATTTGAATAGTCGTACAGAAGGTGTTGAGCAGGAATGGATACTCAAATTCCAGGCGGATGGACCACCTGGACTTAATAATAAAGTATCCTTAAAACCTTTTTTAAGAGCAAGATCACTGAAACATTAATATTTGTATGTAATGTGTATATATAAAACATACCTTTTAGTAATATTTACTGTGCTTAGCCTCTCTATATATATTTTTATACTTTTTATATGTACTGCATTTTTTGAACACACAGATTATATACTTCTGTATTTTATGAATATATATATATATATATATATATATATATATATATATATATATATATATATATATATATATATATATATAATTTTAATACATTGCTTTATGAAGGTATTATTAGAGTTTTAAATAGTTAGGATATTTGTATAGTTGTTGACTATTTCATTTTATAACATTAGTACCTTAGTGTGCTAGCACTTTAATTTGTACTCCACATGCTTTTATGTCTTGTTTTTATTGGTTGCTATGTGATCTATGAGTCTATTTGAAATGTTTTGTTAAACCTGTTTAATGTTAGTCTGATGAAGCGGGGGTTGCCCAAGAAAGCGCTTACTTTCTCTGTGTTCTTTTATAATAAAAGTACTTTTGCTAACGTACCTGCTATGTGCCACCAACGTTTTTTTTTTCTCTCTGGATATTTACAATTTTACATCGTTGGCTGCAGTATCCAGGTGAAGATTTTTTCTTGTGCATTCAGGGATACAGCCTTGTCATGTGCAAAGTCTGCTACCTGAACCATAGTCATGTGCACATATAGTCAGGGCCACATCCTCTGTGTCAGAAAGATCACTTGTCATATGACATTACTGTATCACTGGACTACCATATGGATGACAGAGGCTGTGTCCATTTTTTACGAAGACGAAAATCAAGCTTATGCACACTTCGTTCTGCAGCTCTCAACTCTTTGCTTTCTTCCTGCCCACCTATATAGCCAATAAGGAACTAAATATTTTAAACCACCCACGTTATATTACTCCTACAGTTATCAGCTGTTTGGTCTCCTTAAGCTAGATCTGTGCATTATCAATAAGCTAATCTAAAAAAAAAAAAAATCATCCCTTCCTCTCTTCCTAGAACTTTCTAGCACTGCTATGGCTGACCTTCCTCCTCTTCTGAAAGCTACTATGTGCTCCTTCCCAAAGAAAGCATTATGTTACATCCCCAGTTTTTATTCCCTTCTTTTTCCATGCAAGTCAAACACTACCGCCACCCATCGTCACAAATGTGCACAAATTCTTTAGGATTCAGAAAAAACTAATTGCTTTTCTCACTAGCAACAGGCATTTACCACTGAAATGAAGGAGTACAGCATGGTGTGCAACATCTTGTCCAAGTAGTGACTGGTTTTAAGCCAGTTGTCTTGCTAGCCGGTCAGTAAATCTATAATGAAATACCAATGAAATGAACCTTTATGATGTACAGGTTTGCATGAAATATTCTTCTTTGTTCTTCATGAATCTGTGATGACTCACCACTGCCAACCAATAATCAAGGAACCTCAATCCTCACCACTGGTAACAGTGGGGGGCATTAACTGGGAGGATAACAGGTATACACACACAGTATTTCCAGATGCAGCTCTCTGCATCAACTGCAATTTCCCTTAAGAGCACACAGAGACCACTGTCAGGCCAGGGCTGGTTCCTCACTCTTTCTCCAGATCCCCAATATGTCTCCCCAATGGCACAGCTATAGAGTTGAGATCTCAGCTGAGTGGCCAAGCCAAGACCCCCAGCACCCTCTCTGTCCAACCAGTGCTTCATGTCCCTGCCCAAGTAGCTGACATACACACACACACACACACGAAAGGCTGGCACAGGTTTATTAGCTATGCCCCCTTCTGCCCTAACTATAAGGTAGTTACCACTGTCACCAGTCACTCCTTATCAGCTACTTTAAGGCCCTTAACAAAGGGTGTCCAATTTTACTGTGTAATATTAATACTAATACATATGGTAGTTTGACCAGGAGCAAGGCTATTAGGAGTGGCCCACACAATGTCACAAAATAAATATGCAAGTACTCTCAAAACATTAAATATCTCTACACAGATCAGCCACAATGTAAGGTTTAAATATGTTTAATAATAATAAAAGAACAAGGCAATACTAAATATATATTCACAGTGACATCAGAGTTCAAAACCACAGGAAATATTTAAAATAATACTGCAGCACAATCTCACACAAATCATCATCTTCTTCTTTCGGCTGTTCCTGTTAGGGGTTGCCACAGTGGATCATCTGTTTCCATTTCTTTCTGTCCTCTGCATCTTGCTCTGTCACACCAATCATGTGCATGTCCTCTCTCACCACATCCATAACCCTTATATTAGGCCTTCCTCTTTTCCTGTTACCTGGTAGCTTCACCCTCAGCATCTTTTTCCCAATATACTCAGCATCCCTCCTCAGCACATGTCCAAACCAATGTAATCTTGCCTCTCTGGCTTTGTCTCCAAACCTTCCAACCTGGGCTGACCCCCCCAGTGCAAATCTTAACATCTTTAACTCTGCCACATCCAGCTCTAACTCCTGCCTTTTTGTCAATGCCACTGTCTTCAACCCATATAACATAGCTGGTCCCACTACCCTCTTGTATACCTTCCCTTTCACTCTTACTGGTACTCGTCTGTCACAAATCACTCCGGACACTCTTCTCCACCCACTCCATCCTGCCTGTACTCTCTTCTTCACCTCTCTTCCACACTCACCATTACTCTGAACTATTGATCCCAAGTATTTAAACTCATCCACTTTCGCCACCTCTACTCCTTGCATCCTCCCCATTCCTCTATCCTCCCTCTCATTCACACACATATATTCTGTCTTAGTCCTGCTGACCTTCATTCCTCTTCTCTCTAGAGTATATCTCCATCTCTCCAGGGTCTCCTCCACCTGTTCCCTACTCTCACTACAGATCACAATGTTATCTGCAAACATCATAGTCCACGGGGACTCCTGTCTGATCTCGTCTGTCAGCCTGTCCATCACCACTGCAAATAAGAAAGGGCTCAGAGCTGATCTTTGATGTAATCTCACCTCCACTTTAAACGCATCAGTCACTCCCACTGCAGACCTCACCTCTGTCACACTACCCTCGTACATATCCTGTACCACTCTTACATACTTCTCTGACACTCCCGACTTCCTCATACAATACCACAACTCCTCTCTAGGCACCCTGTCATATGCTTTCTCTAAGTCTACAAAAACACAATGCAACTCCTTCTGACCTTCTCTGTACTTCTCCATCAACACACTCAGAGCAAACATCACCATACTGCTGATCACTAATCATCACATCCCTTCTTAACCTAGCTTCCACTACTCCTTCCCATAACTTCTCACACAAATAAAGAAATATAGACTCTAAACTACGCTCCTCTATATTCCTGACTGTATCTAAGAGAGTTATACGGTTCTGTAGAAACTTACTTCATTAGAGCAAGGCAGATGATGTGGTGAGCGGTTCTTGTTGTCAGATCCAAGATAGAACACAGAATGCTCCGTCTCATTCAGAGATGTCTCAAAATAATATCTAAAATATTACTGCTGGGATAGCTTGGAGAATGACATAATTTCTGGACATCTGACTTTTAGTTCCCAGGCAAAACCCCCATTGCTGGCAGTATTTAGCATCTACCTGTAAAAATACCCATACAAGGGCTTTTTGCTCATATCTTTGGCAGGTGCTAGAAGTCATAAAACAATTGCATTCCTTCATGCTTCCAAAGCAGCAAATATATATTCTGAGAATAGCCAACAATACTTCTGACCTGAACACACTGGGTTATGAAATGGGGAAAGTTAAACAGAAACTTTTAAGTAGAGGTTATGACCCTGAAATTTTGAATAGAGCTAAAAACAAAGTATTAAACAAGTTTGGCTTGGCACACAATGTGAGAAGTGGAAAAAGGACTACTGGAATGGGGAAGGAAACAGACGGAAAAATGAAGGGGAATTCAGATATTTTCTAAAGTTTACTGGACTGAGGTTAACCCTCAAGTTTCCTCTGTTAACATATACATTTAAACAGTTACAATAGTGCATGTACATTACTGTTCTCTTTCAGCAGGGCACACTGTGGATGCATTTTAAGCACAAGTACTTTACAAATACCTTTTCAACACAAACATCTGTCCAAAGCAGTTTGATATAAACATGACATACAGTTCTAATACATTTGTAACACAAGCATCTTATATGGCATACAGTTCTAATACATTTGTAACACTAGTATCTTGTACAAATTAGTTTGATATGCACAAATGACATATAATTATTTATAAAATTCCAGCTAACTGTGCTGGCAGTACCTCCTTTTGTCACATAATCTACATTTGTAATGCCAGTACTGTGCATGCCGCTGTAGCTAGGTCATCTAGGGCCTTCAGCAGTTGAGTCTGAGAATAGCCAACAATACTTCTGACCTGAACACACTGGGTTATGAAATGGGGAAAGTTAAACAGAAACTTTTAAGTAGAGGTTATGACCCTGAAATTTTGAATAGAGCTAAAAACAAAGTATTAAACAAGTTTGGCTTGGCACACAATGTGAGAAGTGGAAAAAGGACTACTGGAATGGGGAAGGAAACAGACGGAAAAATGAAGGGGAATTAGATAAGTTGTTTTCTGTGAACAAATATTCTCCTTTCTCTGAAACTGATTAGTACGAAGATTTTGGCCTATAATAACCAACAATGTCAAACTTAGGGATATGTTTCCGGACAGAGTTACCTTTTCCTACATAGGTTTAAGAATCTTAGAGAATTATTAACTACAGGTACATTGGTAGAGAATAAGGGTAGAACAGGCAGTTTCCGCTGTGGTAGATGTAGGGTTTGGAATAGAATAAGGAATTTAGATGGAACAACAATAAACGATAAGGTCTATAAGGCCAAAGAATATTACAACTGTGATACCAGAGGGGCTATTTATATTTTAGGATGTGGATGTTCCACAATAAAATGGTACACTGGCCAAACCAAAAGGGCTGTGAAGAAGAGGGTTATGGAACATCTAAGTGATATAAGAAGGGGCAGGATGGAGAGTCCACTTGCCCAACATTTTTGCACATTTCATGAAGGTATTGGTTCTTCTCTATCTTTTGGCATTAGTCAAGCCTCATTTTTATCAGAGTGAAGATTTTGCACAAAAACTGTTACTACTGGAAACAAAATGTATTATTAATTATGGCACTTTACATCCTAAGGGATTAAATTTAGATATTAATTTAAATGTTAGATAGATTTAATAATTTGAAATAATAATTATATTATATATACATTTTCAAGAGTTCTTTATGAATTTCCTGTCTATTTCTCTGTGTCAGTATATGTTTACATTGATATAAGTTTTTAGAAAGTATTTGCCTGTTCAATTCTCGGCTGGAGTGCCTTCTGTGTGGAGTCTGCATGTCCTCCCCGCGGTCGAGTGGTGTTCAAAAGACATGCGTAAATGGGTGTGCCTTCACTGAAGGTTGGGCGTCGGGCTGGCAACTCAGCACCATAAAAATCTACTGCCAATCATTAGCGGCCTGGAGTTCTGCTGTGGCGACCCCTAACCGGGAAAAGCCGAAAAGACAACAACATTTATGTATTAGGTAAGAAGTATAACTTATATTTATTATACAATATATTATTAATTCTATTGTGGAAATGTTGTTATACATATACATTCAGTATTGAGCAAGAGATGTAAAATGGAGTTAAGGAATCTTATGCATACACTGATCATTTGGATTCATTGTTTGATTAATTGGGAATGTGTAATCAATTATTCAGTTGTGTGGTGTATAAAGCTTATGCTGCTTGAGTGCAATAATATTCCTTGAAAGTGAAGGCCGAGGTACCAGATGCACCAGTAAATTCTTTTTCATAATTTCTGGTGTGGAGTGTGTTTTTTTCTGTGATACGTTTTTACTTCACATTTGTTTGGAGCCTTCAGCAGTTCCCCAGACTGGCACCTCCTTCAACTCAATTCTGAGGACAAAAAAAAGGTCTTTTGTAACTGTAGTAAGCTTCTTGCTACATTAACTATCACACTAAGCTCTTAAGTACTAGCAAAAAGGCAATATTCTCATTCATTCAGAAAGCCACAATATCAACTATGGCTTCTTAAATAAATGCTGGTACTGCAATCACACTCGGTCAACAACTGCTGATTCTGCACACCCCTTAACAGTCTGCACCCAAAGAAGCAACCCACTTTGCCCTACCACAGTTACGGCTCTAACTGTGTATGCATGGTTTCAAACTTTAGCTATTGTGCTTGCATCAACATAGACTGACATTAAAATTATACAAATAACAACTGTTTGTTTCACGCTTAACTTTAATGTTGCGCAGAAGAATGTACGCCAGATATACCTATACGAAGACTCTTCCATGCTCCTGGTGAAGCAACAAGAGTGTCTATGATTCCCATATCATCCAAATTAAACTTCTTTGAAGGGAACTGTCATCCATGGTGATGCTGGCTCCTGCCCTATTGCTGTTCCATTTCCTACAAACGTTACCTGAAATGGGCAGGGACCCTGACCTGTATGTGTTCTAGATAACTAAATGGGCTTTGGAATCCTTCCCTGGAGCGAGGAAGACTTAAGTGGCATATTGGAGTAAAAAAGATAAACATAACAATGTCTGTTGATTTTCTCTTAAAGGGACAATCCCAGTGTTTAAAATTCGGGTCTACTCTAAAGCTGACCAAAGTCACACCCACTTTACCACTTCACTCACATTCCCACCCACAGTATCCTTTTTCTTTTACATATCCTGTAAATATTCAATTCCAGTCCTATTTTTGCTCCCAGTGTCAATTACACTTTGTTTTTACTGTCCTATCGTTGAATGCCCATAGTTTTGGTCCGTTTTTATAAAATTGTGTTTTTTTCTGCCAAATTAGTTGCAAACCATAACCAATTGATTTTAGAAAATAAAGGCAGATATTTCAGTTTCCGATTACATACACTTCAGAAAATTCATACTAATGCAAAACCTGTTATTCTATCAACTTTCTAAGTTTGTAAGAGAAATATTTAAAAAATGTAGGGATTTCTGGATCTAAGAGGCTGACAGGTATGTTAAGGTTCCTCTTGCTTTGCAACTATTCAGTACATTAGTAATTAAGAATTAGAGTGATCATTCATTGTGGTTCGTTTTTATAGTAACCACAATGAATGATCGTAAAAAGAAACTTTTACTGTCCAGAGCTTCTGCCCCCCCCATTATTTCAGGCTTTGTCCGGATTACTTATACTAAGAGGCTGACAGGTACGCTAAGGTTCCCACTGTGAAATATCCTTGTAAAAAGACAAGTTTTACTGTATGGAGCTGCTCTTCCCCCCATTATTTTAGACTTTGTTTGGATTACTTGCTTTCAGAGGCTGAGAGGTAGGCTAAGGGTCCTCCTGCCTTGCAACTATTCTGCACATTAATAGTTTCGTTTTTAGAGTGGTCATTCCGGGTTATTTACACTAAGAGGCTGACAGGTACACTAAGGTTCCTCCTGCTTTGCAATTTAATTTTTAGCGCAATCATTCATTGTGGTTCATATCTATAATAACCACAATGAACGATCGTAAAAAGAAACTTTTACTGTCCAGAGCTTCTGTCCCCCCCATTATTTTAGACTTTGTCCAGATTACTTACACTAAGAGACTGACAGGTACGCTAAGGTTCTTCCTGCTTTGCAACTAATTTGGTTTTTAGAGGCATCGCTCATTGTGGTTTGTTTCTATAGTAACCACAATGAACGATCGTAAAAAGAAACGTTTACTGTCCGGAGCTGCTGTTCTCTCCATTATTTTAGACTTTGTCCGCATTAGTTGCTCTAAAAGGCTGACAGGTATGCTGAGATTCCTTCTGCTTTGCAACTAATCTGTACATTAACAGTTTAGTTTTTAGAGCGATCGTTCATTGTGGTTCGCTTCTATAGTAACCACAGTGAACGATCTTTGTAACAAAAAAACTGTCCCTGTCCAGAGTAGTTGCTTGCTTATTACAATGATTTTCGGATTTTTATAGGTAGCGTATGGCTATGGGAGAGTTTTAAGAATCTCTCCAAGGTGGGTTGATATGTGAATTTATCCACTGGCAGAGTGGGTAGTCAGGTCTGCAGATCTCTGCAAGGAAGGTCATTAATCTGGTGAATAAACTGTTGATCCTGTATACCATGCAAGAGTATAATTTGGAGCTTATGAAGGGATGGTGAAACGTAATTGACCAGTCTGCTGCCAGTCACACACAGTGATGCATATTTCCAGGTACACTGTTGATCAGTAATTGCAGATCAAGGAGGAGCGATTGTGAAACCACGTTTGTCTGTTAGCCTGGAATCCATGTTGTCTTTTAGCAGTACTAAATTTCGGAGTTAGTTTTTGTATAATAAAAAGATGCATTCTGGTTTTGTTTTTGCTCGTGGCCAGTTGACATGTTTCAGCCGCTTCTAGTCTAAGTGCCAAACCACAATTTTACTTATATTTGCCTCAAAAAAAACCTGTAAATTTTTGTTATTTTGCTAGTAAATTACAACTGCAATGCAATGTCAAATTCTGAATTCTTGGCATTTGTCAGCCTCATGCCTTTTAGGTTGAATATAGACTCAGCAACTATATCACGTGCTGCACACAAGCAGTATCTGAATGTCATGTTAGGATGGTACCACAAGTATTGATCTATCTATCCTTTTTATTACCTACTTTGACACCAATCAGTGCTTTGTGTAAGACCCTTGTGTATGATGTTGACATTGTTTACATATTCTATGACCACGCACAGCTTGCAGTAATCAGCAAACTTTGTCAAACACAGACCTTTAATTTTTGCTTGAAACTCAGACAAATAGATTCCAAACAATAGACGTCCCAGGGCTGATCCCTGTGGAACACCATTGTTTACTGGTCTGCTGTCGGAGGTGTATTCCACTATTTTGACTACATGGACTCTATCAGTATACCAATTAGCGACCCATCTAACAATATAAGGGTTGATATCTAGCAGCGTGAGTTTGTCAATAATGCCAGACTGGTGGATAGTGTCAACAGCCTTGGCTAAGTCTAGGTAGGTTGTATGCACAGGTTTCCCCTTGTCCCAGGCATTGGTGACTGTCTAGAAGAAGTCCACCAGGTTTAACAGGCATAATCTCCCTTTGAGACATCCAAACTGAGTAGGGTCAAGTGTTTGGAGATTACCTACATCTTTGTTGATAAAGTCCATGGTGATTCGATCCATGGCCTAGACAGATAAGGCTAGGCAGGCTAATAGGTCTATCGATTATGGGGTCAGTGGAAGTGCCACCTTCATGCAAGGTGATATTGGTGGGTCAGCTGCGACAAAGCCTGTGTTTAGACTATGATTGAAAAGAGTAGCTAATGGTGTTGCTAATTCTTGTCTGAACCCATGTAAGACACAGCCTGTGATATCATGAAGTCCCATAGATGCTGTGTTTTTGGCCTTCGAGAGGTTTTCACAGAACCTGTCAGCTAACAGGTTAGCTCTGTCCACAGCCTCAGTATATGTGGTATCATTAACTACCAGTCCTGACCAAATCTGGGCCTTTCATTTTAGATTACGGATGTCACTAAAGAACACCTTAAGTCCTAAGTTGAGCAAGCTAATTTGCATTAGTAGTTTGCTTTGGAGGACTTCACAATAAAGTCTTATTGGTTTGTTCATGGTCAGGAGTCCTTCATTTTAGTACTCATCCCCTCTTACTCTTGTACAGCAATTTTTTAATCTCAGTGTAAAGTCTGTAAATGGCAGTTGTCCACCATGCAGGTTTGCTCTTCCTTGAGGAGTTTATTTTGGTCTGATCAGGTATGGCTAAGTTAATGCAGCTACACAAGTGTTTGTATAAAGCATTTGTGTAGAACTCGCCATAGTTGCTAGCTCCATCTGATGGGGGAGGTTCATTGTAGCTATTTAAACCATCCTGTAAGAGGTTATAATCACCTCTGGAAAATTATTTAGTGAAGTTGTTGTTGGGGTGTGGGCTCTGGTGTGACAGTTACTTCGAATGAGACTGATCTGTGTTCAGCTTTCACCAGGAAAGATCTCACAGTGTGGCTGCTCCAGTGGTCCACCATATTAGTACGCACCAGATTCATGATGTGGGGACCCCTTGTGGTGGTCTCAACCAGCTGGTTCAGGGCACTGGAGGTGACAAAGTCAATGAACCTTTGGGGCAAGTGATTTTGAGCACAAGTAATTTACCCACTCAGTGGCGTATGAGTTAAAGTCGGCCAAAATCATGATGTTTGCATGTGTCCTGATAGACTCAAGTCAATCCAAATAGGCAGAGTGGGTGTCATGATACACAGTGGGGGTTTGATAGCTGGCAATGACTTGAATAGGTGTCCTGCCAATAGTTAACTGCACCTGAAGTATCTCCAGGGGATTGTACAGTTTAACCATACTGCAGTTTGTGGTCTGAACTTATGGAAGGAGGTGTAACTCCGTATGGCTGGGGTGCTCTTCACAGACTTAAACCCAGTCTCCAAGACTGTACATATGTCTGCATCTTCCAAGGTGAGGACTGCTTCCAGTGAGTGTACTTTCATGGTATGACTCCCAACATTGAACAGCATAACCCTGAGGTTTTTTATATGGAATTATTATGTCGGGAATTTTGTCCTTGAGACATTACCTAAAAAAGGCAGTATGGGGTTGGCAAAAGACTGATCCAATAGCTGAATGCCTAGGGGTGACAGATGAAGAGCATCTATGGCAAAGCATTGAGACCTGTCGAACATGTCGTTCCAGGCTGACAGACACTACATCCAGTCAGAATGACAACAGGAAATAAGCCGCTTATTTAAGTCAAGCATTTTCTGTTTGCATTGAGGCATCATCCTAGGTGAAGGTAGACTGCTGCTTAAGCTAGGGATATTCCTGCCTGAGACACACAGTCTGACAGCTCCATCATGTCTCTCTTCATACAGTCCACAGAGGTATGTCTCAAGTTGTTCACACCAACATTGACTATGATGGAGTCATAACAGTAACTGCTGTTGAGACACTTGAGTGCATGCGTGATATGGTGCACCCTGGCACCTGACAGACAGCTAATCGTGACCTTTTACTTATCTAGCCTGTTGAGAGGGACATCTATGTGTGTCACACAATAGAATCACCTATGACTAATATGCTTAGTTTTGTGTTCTGCATTATGGGCTTGACAGGTAGGACACTGGTGATGTGCAATAGTGCATCCTGTGTTCTGCAGAGGAATTATTTCATGTTGCATTTTTGTATTTGCGTGGTGTCTGGTATTTAGGTAGGTTTCTGGTGAGGACCTCCACATATGTCAGTATGTGTGGTATGGGTTTGAGTGGTAAAAGAGGTGAGGTGTGCATGCTGACAACCCGCTCATTGTCATATGTACTGGCTAGTTTTTGAGAGAGCATCTCTCACTATTTGAGTTTCTGTGGACTAGGAGTGGAAGGATGTCAGTGAACATGAGGCAGTTGCTACACTGCTTCATGAGGGCCATGTTGACCAAGCTGCCTTGACAAACTGTGGTAAATTGACCTTCATTAGTGTTAGGTTATGAGGTCAGCAAAAGAGGTCACACTTAGGAATGGATAGTGGGAGAGAGATGTGTTGGTACCTCAGAGGATATGCTTAGTGTTCCACCTTGACAGTACAACAGGGCCGTGACTGCAAGCAAAGTGCTAAGGGAAACTTTAACAAGCAAAACGTTTTGGTCTATAACCATTGCTATGCATCAGTGCACAATGGTGTGCTACATGCAAACAATGAAGCACTGTCCAAGACGTGAAAGCACTCACTTGTCCGTACATCAAGTTCACTGGCATTGTGTTTTCCACTGTCTGTGCTCCTGGTGTCAGTCCTCCCTTCCTCTTGCTTTGGACTGTATTGTGTTTCTCTAACAAGGTCAAACTTTGATGCAAATGATGAAAGCTTGCTTGTCTTATGAAGAGCTATCACGATTTATGTGTGTTCATTGTCAGATTTCACAGTTGCTGTGCATGTTACTCCTTTTATTAGGCATATGTGAGACACATCACCAGCCTATCAAGCATTAGCTGGATCAGTGCCTGGACAACCAAGGTTGGTTGACAGCCCTACAGTACTCACTGTACATGTGTCAGCTCTTCTGATTTGAGGGGTCAAGAATGGGTCAGGAACAATACAAATGGAAATGTTTATGTAAGAATTAAATATGACAAGGTTATAGGTAGATGAGGCTCAAGTACTAACAGTTAGGACAGGAAGAAATGAGATAACAATTGTGCTGTATAATCAATCTATAGGAAAGTACCCAGGAATAGATGGAATTTCTTTGGAAGTTTGGAAGCTAAGAGGAAAAAACTGATAAAGATTTGGAAGGCTTTGTTTAACAGTATTTTAAGAGAAGTACCACAGTCCTGGAAGAAATCAGTGGTAGCTATAATACCTAAAGAGGGTAAAGATCCATCCGATCCAACTTTATACAAGCCCATTTCATTACTAAACCATGTGTGGAATAGTATCACAGGCCTTGCCCAGATCAATGTCTGCTGTGTGTAGGGTTCTGTTCTTATCTAAAGCCTTAGTGACATTTTAAAAGAAGCTCACTGATTTAGGCAGGTAGGTCAACACTTCACAAACCTAAACTGATTTGGGTTGATAGATTTTTATGTTGTCAATGTCTTTGGTTATGAAATCATTAGTGATATGTTTCACAATCTTTCAGAGAAGTCTAGTCAAGTTTATTGATCAATACTTGCTAGCATTAGTAGTGTTGCCACCTTTAGGAAGGACAACCAGTGCTCTTCATACCTCTCAACCCCTTAACGCAAGAAATCTGGACAAAGCCTAAAATAATGGTGTGAGAAAAGCCCAAAAGTAGAGACACATTTTAAATATTGCTCTTGACACTATTCTACATGGATAAAGGCACCCTACACCCACTGTCAATTCTACATACAGCTACCCTGTATACATTAATTACAGGCGCAATGACACTATTCTATGTATAAGGACATCCTGCACCCACTGATAAGTTCTACATACAGGGACCCTGTATCCATTAATTACAGGTGTAATGATGCTATTCTACATGCATTCAGACACCCTGCATCCTGCTAACAGCTCTACATACAGGGACCCTGTATCCATTAATTACAGGTGTAATGATGCTATTTTACATGTATACAGACACCCTGCGCCCTGCTAACAGCTCTACATACAGGGACCCTGTATCCATTAATTACAAGTGTAATGATACTATTCTACATCTATACGGACACCCTGCCAGCAGTTCTAAATACAGGGACCCTGTATCCATTAATTAGAGGTATAATAACACTATTTTACAAGTATAAGGACACCCTACACCCAGCCATCAGTTCTACATACAGGGACCCTGTATCCATTAATTACAGGTATAATAATGCTATTCTATATGTATACGGACACCCTGCACCCTGCCAACAGTTCTACATACAGGGACCCTGTATCCATTAATTACAGGTGTAATGATGCTATTCTACATGTATAAGGACACCTTACAACCAGCTGTCAGTTCTACATACAGGGACCCTGTATCCTTTAATTACAGTTGCAATTAAACTATTCTACATGTATAAGGACACCCTACACCGACTGATGAGTTCTACATACAGGGACCCTGTATCCATTAATTACAAGTGTAATGACACTATTTTACATGTATAAGGACACCCTACACCCAGTCATCAGTTCTACATACAGGGACCCTGTATCCATTAATTACAATTGTAATGACACTATTCTACATGTATAAGGACACCCTGCACTCAGCCATCAGCTTTACATTAATGGACCCTAAATCCATTAATTGCACATGTAATGACACTGTTCTACATATATAAGGACACCCTAGACCCAACCGTCAGTTCTGCATACAGGGACCCTACGTCCGTTAATTATAGGTGCAACAACACCATTTTACATGAATAAGGACACCCTACACCCAGCGATCAGTTCTGCATACAGACATCCTGTATCCATTAATTACAGGTGTAATGATGCTATTCTACAGGTATAAGGACACCTTACAATTAGCTGTCAGCTCTACCTACATGGACCCTGTATCCTTTAATTACAGGTGCAATGACACTATTCTACATGAATAAGGACACCCTACACCCACTGATAAGTTCTACCTACAGGCACCATGTATCCATAATTACAGCTCCCCAGGCTAGTGAAAGTGGATAAGGTGCACATACTAAACCTAGAGTACTTGATAATAGTTTTCACTCTTACTCACAAACACTGGCTACTGTACAATGTATGCACTGTACCTGTGTACTATGTATGTTTTCTACCTATGTTCCAAATTTCAGCTGTACACCACAAATCTATTAATTACCATTATTTTTAAATTCATATTTTTTTTGTTTGTTCTCTCCACTGTAACTGTTGATGTGCTGCATATCAGGAGTTTATTTTGGTCTGATCAGGTATGGCTAAGTTAATGCAGCTACACAAGTGTTTGTATAAAGCATTTGTGTAGAACTCGCCATAGTTGCTAGCTCCATCTGATGGGGGAGGTTCATTGTAGCTATTTAAACCATCCTGTAAGAGGTTATAATCACCTCTGGAAAATTATTTAGTGAAGTTGTTGTTGGGGTGTGGGCTCTGGTGTGACAGTTACTTCGAATGAGACTGATCTGTGTTCAGCTTTCACCAGGAAAGATCTCACAGTGTGGCTGCTCCAGTGGTCCACCATATTAGTGCCAGATTCATGATGTGGGGACCCCTTGTGGTGGTCTCAACCAGCTGGTTCAGGGCACTGGAGGTGACAAAGTCAATGAACCTTTGGGGCAAGTGATTTTGAGCACAAGTAATTTACCCACTCAGTGGCGTATGAGTTAAAGTCGGCCAAAATCATGATGTTTGCATGTGTCCTGATAGACTCAAGTCAATCCAAATAGGCAGAGTGGGTGTCATGATACACAGTGGGGGTTTGATAGCTGGCAATGACTTGAATAGGTGTCCTGCCAATAGTTAACTGCACCTGAAGTATCTCCAGGGGATTGTACAGTTTAACCATACTGCAGTTTGTGGTCTGAACTTATGGAAGGAGGTGTAACTCCGTATGGCTGGGGTGCTCTTCACAGACTTAAACCCAGTCTCCAAGACTGTACATATGTCTGCATCTTCCAAGGTGAGGACTGCTTCCAGTGAGTGTACTTTCATGGTATGACTCCCAACGTTGAACAGCATAACCCTGAGTTTTTTTTATATGGAATTATTATGTCGGGAATTTTGTCCTTGAGACATTACCTAAAAAGGTAGTATGGGGTTGGCAAAAGACTGATCCAATAGCTGAATGCCTAGGGGTGACAGATGAAGAGCATCTATGGCAAAGCATTGAGACCTGTCGAACATGTCGTTCCAGGCTGACAGACACTACATCCAGTCAGAATGACAACAGGAAATAAGCCGCTTATTTAAGTCAAGCATTTTCTGTTTGCATTGAGGCATCATCCTAGGTGAAGGTAGACTGCTGCTTAAGCTAGGGACATTCCTGCCTGAGACACACATTCTGACAGCTCCATCATGTCTCTCCTCATACAGTCCACAGAGGTATGTCTCAAGTTGTTCACACCAACATTGACTATGATGGAGTCATAACAGTAACTGCTGTTGAGACACTTGAGTGCATGCGTGATATGGTGCACCCTGGCACCTGACAGACAGCTAATCGTGACCTTTTACTTATCTAGCCTGTTGAGAGGGACATCTATGTGTGTCACACAATAGAATCACCTATGACTAATATGCTTAGTTTTGTGTTCTGCATTATGGGCTTGACAGGTAGGACACTGGTGATGTGCAATAGTTCATCCTGTGTTCTGCAGAGGAATTATTTCATGTTGCATTTTTGTATTTGCGTGGTGTCTGGTATTTAGGTATGTTTCTGGTGAGGACCTCCACATATGTCAGTATGTGTGGTATGGGTTTGAGTGGTAAAAGAGGCGAGGTGTGCATGCTAACAACCCGCTCATTGTCATATGTACTGGCTAGTTTGTGAGAGAGCATCTCTCACTATTTGAGTTTCTGTGGACTAGGAGTGGAAGGATGTCAGTGAACATGAGGCAGTTGCTATACTGCTTCGTGAGGGCCATGTTGACCAAGCTGCCTTGACAAACTGTGGTAAATTGACCTTCATCAGTGTTAGGTTATGAGGTCAGCAAAAGAGGTCACACTTAGGAATGGATAGTGGGAGAGAGGTGTGTTGGTACCCCAGAGGATATGCTTAGTGTTCCACCTTGACAGTACAACAGGGCGGTGACTGCAAGCAAAGTGCTACGGGAAACTTTAACAAGCAAAACGTTTTGGTCTATAACCATTGCTATGCATCAGTGCACAATGGTGTGCTACATGCAAACAATGAAGCACTGTCCAAGACGTGAAAGCACTCACTTGTCCGTACATCAAGTTCACTGGCATTGTGTTTTCCACTGTCTGTGCTCCTGGTGTCAGTCCTCCCTTCCTCTTGCTTTGGACTGTATTGTGTTTCTCTAACAAGGTCAAACTTTGATGCAAATGATGAAAGCTTGCTTGTCTTATGAAGAGCTATCACGATTTATGTGTGTTCATTGTCAGATTTCACAGTTGCTGTGCATGTTACTCCTTTTATTAGGCATATGTGAGACACATCACCAGCCTATCAAGCATTAGCTGGATCAGTGCCTGGACAACCAAGGTTGGTTGACAGCCCTACAGTACTCACTGTACATGTGTCAGCTCTTCTGATTTGAGGGGTCAAGAATGGGTCAGGAACAATACAAATGGAAATGTTTATGTAAGAATTAAATATGACAAGGTTATAGGTAGATGAGGCTCAAGTACTAACAGTTAGGACAGGAAGAAATGAGATAACAATTGTGCTGTATAATCAATCTATAGGAAAGTACCCAGGAATAGATGGAATTTCTTTGGAAGTTTGGAAGCTAAGAGGAAAAACTGATAAAGATTTGGAAGGCTTTGTTTAACAGTATTTTAAGAGAAGTACCACAGTCCTGGAAGAAATCAGTGGTAGCTATAATACCTAAAGAGGGTAAAGATCCATCCGATCCAACTTTATACAAGCCCATTTCATTACTAAACCATGTGTGGAATAGTATCACAGGCCTTGCCCAGATCAATGTCTGCTGTGTGTAGGGTTCTGTTCTTATCTAAAGCCTTAGTGACATTTTAAAAGAAGCTCACTGGTTTAGGCAGGTAGGTCAACACTTCACAAACCTAAACTGATTTGGGTTGATAGATTTTTATGTTGTCAATGTCTTTGGTTATGAAATCATTAGTGATATGTTTCACAATCTTTCAGAGAAGTCTAGTCAAGTTTATTGATCAATACTTGCTAGCATTAGTAGTGTTGCCACCTTTATGAAGGACAACCAGGGCTCTTCATACCTCTCAACCCTTAGCATAAGAAATCTGGACAAAGCCTAAAATAATGGTGTGAGAAAAGCCCAAAAGTAGAGACACATTTTAAATATTGCTCTTGACACTATTCTACATGGATAAAGGCACCCTACACCCACTGTCAATTCTACATACAGCTACCCTGTATACATTAATTACAGGCGCAATGACACTATTCTATGTATAAGGACATCCTGCACCCACTGATAAGTTCTACATACAGGGACCCTGTATCCATTAATTACAGGTGTAATGATGCTATTCTACATGCATTCAGACACCCTGCATCCTGCTAACAGCTCTACATACAGGGACCCTGTATCCATTAATTACAGGTGTAATGATGCTATTTTACATGTATACAGACACCCTGCGCCCTGCTAACAGCTCTACATACAGGGACCCTGTATCCATTAATTACAAGTGTAATGATACTATTCTACATCTATACGGACACCCTGCCAGCAGTTCTAAATACAGGGACCCTGTATCCATTAATTAGAGGTATAATAACACTATTTTACAAGTATAAGGACACCCTACACCCAGCCATCAGTTCTACATACAGGGACCCTGTATCCATTAATTACAGGTATAATAATGCTATTCTATATGTATACGGACACCCTGCACCCTGCCAACAGTTCTACATACAGGGACCCTGTATCCATTAATTACAGGTGTAATGATGCTATTCTACATGTATAAGGACACCTTACAACCAGCTGTCAGTTCTACATACAGGGACCCTGTATCCTTTAATTACAGTTGCAATTAAACTATTCTACATGTATAAGGACACCCTACACCGACTGATGAGTTCTACATACAGGGACCCTGTATCCATTAATTACAAGTGTAATGACACTATTTTACATGTATAAGGACACCCTACACCCAGTCATCAGTTCTACATACAGGGACCCTGTATCCATTAATTACAATTGTAATGACACTATTCTACATGTATAAGGACACCCTGCACTCAGCCATCAGCTTTACATTAATGGACCCTAAATCCATTAATTGCACATGTAATGACACTGTTCTACATATATAAGGACACCCTAGACCCAACCGTCAGTTCTGCATACAGGGACCCTCGTCCGTTAATTATAGGTGCAACAACACCATTTTACATGAATAAGGACACCCTACACCCAGCGATCAGTTCTGCATACAGACATCCTGTATCCATTAATTACAGGTGTAATGATGCTATTCTACAGGTATAAGGACACCTTACAATTAGCTGTCAGCTCTACCTACATGGACCCTGTATCCTTTAATTACAGGTGCAATGACACTATTCTACATGAATAAGGACACCCTACACCCACTGATAAGTTCTACCTACAGGCACCATGTATCCATAATTACAGCTCCCCAGGCTAGTGAAAGTGGATAAGGTGCACATACTAAACCTAGAGTACTTGATAATAGTTTTCACTCTTACTCACAAACACTGGCTACTGTACAATGTATGCACTGTACCTGTGTACTATGTATGTTTTCTACCTATGTTCCAAATTTCAGCTGTACACCACAAATCTATTAATTACCATTATTTTTAAATTCATATTTTTTTTGTTTGTTCTCTCCACTGCAACTGTTGATGTGCTGCATATCACTGTAAAAACATGCCTATTGTAATTTGTATGTATACTGATCATGTCTAACTATCTAAATGTAGCTGTAATTTTTCTGTGTGGACCTTTTCTCCCCGGCCTCTGCTGATAAAGGGCCTTTTCAGCTCAGTCAGACACCCCCGGTTAACAAATGTAAAATAAAAAAAATAAATAATGACACTATTCTACATGGATAAGGGCCTGCTACACCCAGCTATCAGTTCTACATACAGGGACCCTGTATCCATTAATTACAGGTGTAATGACACTATTTTACAGGTATAAGGACACCCTACACCCAACCATCAGTTCTACATACAGGGACCCTGTAACCATTAATTACAGGTGTAATGACACTGTTCTGCATGTATAAGGACACACTACACCCACCCATCAGTTCTACACACAGGGACCCTTTATCCATTAATTACATGTGTAATGACACTACTCTACTGTGGTCTGGCAAGCTGCCTCAAGGTTTTCAGGGATCATTTCTGTTCACTCAACCTCTCTTTCCCCTTTCTTTTACAGCCTGTGTCCCATTGCTAGTGTACTCTAACCCAGCAGTTTAATGCTAAAGACACAGGTCATTTTTATACATTTATCTGCCTAAACCTTTACTATAATTGCGATGCGTTTCGCCATGAAGGACAGCTGCATAGCCTTCCTTCATTGTTTTTTTTTTCCATTCTCCTGTATACTATCCATCCCTTTACTCAAAGTAAAAAGGTATTTTATTTAAAAGGCAAAGAACTATGGCTTAATGAAGCGAGTCTAGCAATATGGGGTTACCTTACAGACTTTCCACTAGTGCTGAGTTGTATTAGCCTATTGATTGGTTCAAGCTTATATGTACGACAAATAGTGTTTCTGCCCACTCCGCTTGCTACGCTTACTTTGTTCCCCTCCCTGCCCCCATATCCCACCTGCCCCCAGCACACCTACACTTATTCTAGCCAAACGTCCCTCCCATTACAATCACAACCAACCACACCTGCAGCACCAACTCTAACCACACCTCCAGCCTACCATCAACCTCCCACCTTGAGTACCATGATCCTACACACTCTACCTATACTCTTTACGTGCACCCTTCTTGCACACATTACATCTTACCAAAACATTATACCCCCACCAAACAACTTCCACTGCACAACTACAGTCACCACCACTCATGTCACACCATCACACTACTCATACACCTCTCACAACAAATACACCCCAATGCACAACCCACTTAAGCTATCACCTCCACCACACAAACAAAAAGCATCCCTAATGTCTTACAAACTATCCCTCAACCTACTTTATCTGTCACCCACTTCAACCAAACAAAAAGCTACCCCAAAACTTAAACTAATTTTCTCATTATTAAAACTAACATCATCAGCCATAACAATACTTGCCCTCAGCGGGGACATCCACCCAAACCCTGGACCCCACAACTCCTCCACTGATAGACAGCCTAACAACTTCACACACCCTCCAATTACATCCAATAGGAAACCAAGTGACCTCCTTATCTTAAGCCTAAATATCAGAAGTATAACCAATAAAATCCATGAACTCCATGCTACCATAGACTTATACTCCCCTGATATTATCATTCTAATAGAAACCTGGCTCAAACCTCACATTACCAGTGAGCAAATTCTCCCTTCAGGCTACAATATCCTAAGACAAGATTGGTTGCACAAAAAAGGTGGTGGTGTAGCTGTAATGTATAAACAGAATCTTAATATTCAAATCCTAAACTTATCGCCCCCCCCCTCTAATTGACAAAGAAGAAATAGTCTATACCAACCTAAAACTAAATCAAGACAATACCATTAACATAATTGGATGCTACTTCCCACCTGGCAACAATATCCCTCCATTAGAAATCCTCCTCAGCTGGGTAAATCACCTTCCTTAAAGTCCTAAACACCCATGCACCCACAAGATTTACTAGAGTTAAAGCCCAGTCCTCCCCATGGCTACAAAAAGCCACTAGATCAGAAATGAAAAATTGAGATAGAGCCTGGAATCACTGGTGCAAGACAAAATAAACCCTCTGATAGACAGAAATTCTGTGAATTACGTAACAAAGTCAAAAAATTAATAAAACAGGACAAAATCCTATATTACCAGTCTGCCCTGAACTCCACCCAAAACAACCCTAAACAATTCTGGTCAACCTTCAACTCCATTCTCCACCCAGGAAAAGTAGGAACCCCTCCACCAAACAAAATAAACTCCTCTGGAAACATTGCCACCTCTTCAACACTCACTTCACACAAACCATTCTATCACTAGCAAAACAACAAAATCCCTCTCCCCTACCCCTCCAACTACACCTAGTAACCTGCCCACTGTATTCGCTTTCTCTCCTGTCCCTACCTACATAAAAAAATTCTTATCAAAACTAAAGCCCACAAAACTAGCAGCTGACAACCTCCCAGAAGAGTACCTTATAATTGCAGCTGAAGCCCTAGCCTACCCAGTTGCAATCCTGATTAACCGATCTTTATCTGAAAGCTATGTCCCTTCACAAAGGAAAATATCCCACAGTATCCCCCTCCACAAAGGTGGGCCCTCCACAGAATTCACCAACCACCGGCCCATAGCAATTCTGTCTCCTCTATCAAAAATTCTTGAGAGATGCATTCACTCTCAAGTTCTAAACTACCTCCTTACTAACAACCTCCTATCTAACACACATGGTTTCCGACCATACCACAGCACAACCATTGCCTTACTTGCTTTCACTAATACAATCCTTCAACATAAAAACAATGGTTATTTCATCTCTGCAACCTTCCTAGACCTGTCTAAAGCATTCCACATGGTCTCTCATAAACAATGTATCACTGTCCTCAATACTCTATCCTTCTCTCAATCTGTCACAAACTGGTTCCAGAGCTACCTGACTAACCACTATCAATCCGTTGTCTGTCATAATGATATATACTCCCAACTCCCTGTCTCAATAGGTGTTCCCCAAGGATCCATCCTTGGACCCTTACTCTTCTCATATTCACTAATAATCTAGCCTCTGCTACCAAATAGGCCACTCTCGTATAGTACGCAGATGATTCCACCATCATCTGCTCAGCCCACTCCCTATCTGAACTTTAAAAGACTACACAGAAAGCCTTTTCCTTACTTGAAACTTGACTTTCAGATGCACAATTAATACTTAACCCAAACAAAACAAAACTCCTCATCTTCCAACCCACCAAACACAATCTAAACACCCACCAATTTAATATTAAAGCCAATGACAACACCATTATCCCCCCAACAGACCACACCAAACTACTTGGAGCTGAAATTGACAATAACCTCAAGTTTGACATCCACATCTCATTAACCATAAAAAAATACACAAAAAACTAAGATCTTTATACAGAAATAAGCATTTCCTCACCAAAACAGCCAAGATTTAAGTTGCTAATAGCCACCTTATCTCCACCCTACTCTACGCCTCTCCAATATTTACCAACCTAAGGCAAAGTGAGTTAGATAAACTCGAAGCTTGCTACAACAAAATAGCAAGGTTTGGCACTGGCACAAACTACCATAGCCACCACTGCACCTCACTTACTGAACTAGGCTGGCTAGAACTCCCTCACCTCCTTCAATGGTGCCAACTCTCACTCACCCACAAACTACTAAATCATCCTCTAAAAGTTCCCTCCCTCCAAAATCTACTCCAACCATATCATACCACCAGACCACTATGCTCCAGCAACAAAAATCAATTACAGGTAAATAGAATCAGGAATTCTGCTGAAGAAGCTCTCTTCTCCTACTCCATAGCAAAATTTTGGAATACCCTTCCTCACACTATAACATCTGTGTTATCACGAACTAACTTCAAAGCTGCTCTAAAATCTCATCTAAAAGAGCACTGGGCATAACCCTGTAACAAACCTCTCTAACATCTCTACCCCAACCTCTCTAATCCCTTTCTTCCACCCCTCTAACTACCTCGGATTGCAGCCAAATACATTGCTTGTAAACTTATATCTCAGCTGTAATCATAGCCACTGTTATTTAAGGGTAATAGCTGCTATCTCAGCTATTAAAATACTTGCTAGTCTTTATGGTACCAATAATATAAGTGTTGTACCATTTAATTAAATACTTAATTTCATTTTGAAGTATAACTGTTTACTAGTATTGTTAAACAAAACCTACCTATACTTCTTGTAACTTGTAATTGCTGTTTTTAATTGTTGTTTTTTATTGTGGAGCTTTTCTCCCTGGACCCCCGCTGAAAAAGGACCTGTTGTCCAGTCGGATTTTCCCGGTCAACAAATGTAAATAAATAAATAATAAATAATAATAATAATAATAAGTGCACCCTACCCCCAGCCATCATCTCTACATTCATGGACCCTGTATCCACTCGTTACACTTGTAATGACACTGTTCTGCATATATAAGGACATCCTATACCCATCCATCAGTTCTGCATTATGGTACCTTCTATCCAATAAGTTAGAGGTGTGATGTCACTATTTTGCATGTGTAAGGACACCCTACACCTAGCCATCAGTTCTACATACAGATACCTTGTGTCCATTCATTACAGGTGTAATGACTCCATTCTACATGTGCAAGGACAGCCTACACCCAGTCATTACAGGTGTAATGAGACTATTCTACATGGATAAGGACACGCTACACCCAGCCATGCCAACCGCTATTTTTCATCTCCTCTTGGGCAGCTGATATTTGTAGTTCCCCTGACTTTCACTGAACTTATTTTTTCACATCTGTTCCAAGTGTGTTACAAGCCTATAAATAGGGCTCTTACAACTGTATACATAGCCTTATTATCATTTTCTGCAGATATCAATCTCCACTGAAAATTCAGTTTCTTGAAATTTGTTACATTAACTAAAACATTGACTAAATATATAAAAAATAGTTGCATAATTTTCAGTTTGTGGTAAGAGAAGCCCGAGTCAAATGGTTTGCATGTAAATTATTTTACAATTGCTACAGTCATCCTTGGCTTTCTGTTAAGTGTTTTTGATCTTGGACATACTGGATTAAACAATGAGTGCCAGCAGAGGTGAAAATTGTCATATTCAACTTGATGAAGTGCTAACTGCATTGGTTTCTGGCTTGGTACTGACTTTTCTTTTCACTGAATGAGACATTTAAATGCGGACATTTTAAAAATGTCTTATGCATTTGAATGTATGCATTTATCTGAATGTGTTAACCAGTGCTATCTATTCATGCATTCCTTGCAAAGTAGTAAAGTCAGATATTGTCTAGGTGCATCATGTGGAGAGACAAGACTTGGCTTGATTGTTTGGGGGTAGGTATGCTGTTTCATGAAATAATGTGTGTGTCACGTTCTGCAGAATTCTGCTTAGTTCTGGAAGTCACAGTTATAAGGGAAGATTGGACAAGGGCTTATTGCAGCCTTTTTTATTAAATTACCACTGTTTTTTAACAGTTTTACTTTTTGTGGTTGGTGACACTGGGATTATAAATGACTGTCACAATTTGCTATAGGTGACTTGAATTTAGAAGTAAGTTTTATAGATAATGGCAATATTCTGCTGTTTTAGCTGTTCTGTAGAGTCTGTGCAAGCCATCTGAAGAAGCAGTCAGCATTGTAGGAGATGGCTGCTCAAAGAATTAATGGGACTTGTTTAGACTACACAGTTGGACATTACAGGTAAGTGAACATTTTTATGTTTGGGAAATTCTAATTTAGACTGTATGTTATTGATGTCATCCCTTGTGTTTTGTTTTCATTACTTGAGAATTTTAAGTGGACAGTATCTATTTGATGTACTTCTTTTTTCCATGTTGCATGGTTTATATAGTGTAAAGCTTTGTATTATAGGTTTGATTCTTTACAGGTTGCTAGTTTCCCCTGCACTGTGAGTGTGCAGTAATTTCAATGTGTATTTGTGTTAATAGAGGAGTGTTATCTCCATTGCTAACTGGCTATTTTTTCACTGATTGCTTGGGAGTCTTAGTTTGTAGGAGGTTTACCATGTTCATTTTGCTTTGCTCTGCTGGTTTTAAGCTCAACTGAGAAGATGTGGTCATTGTTGAAGGTTTTAGTGTGGCTTATTAGTTATGTATTTTTATACAAAATTTAATGTGTTTTCCTTTTGTGGATAGTGACAATAAGTTTAGAATTAGTTTTGTTGAGGGGTGCTGTATATGAAAGTGATTATGGCCAGGTTTTATTGCTCAGATAGTAGGTTGTTTTATCTGCTGGCTCAATTGAAACAACAGTCCACTTCACAAGAAAATATGGCTCCAGTGAAACATTATGGTACTTGCTTACTAGCCTACTGTAGTATGCTACAGGTTAGTTGTACGTTTTTATGTATGACATTATTTAAATTCTCTTTTATTATTTTTGTCAAATCTTGAATTTGGAGTATATGTTGTAGGAAGAAATAAGTATGAATGATGCATCCGCTGTATAGTGTTGCCACGTTTTATGCCTAACTAGTAGATTCGGCGATAATGTAGTGTACTGGCTCACCAGATGCGCAGTAGAAAGCACCGCCCAAAACCCTCCCCCGTTGTTGTACGTCAGTTGGAACTATTGAATATTCATCCAGTGTCAATGAATAGCAGGACGTCCCAATTTATGAGAATGTTCTACTGAAAATAAAACATGCATTTCCGAACATAAAACATGTTTCCAAACTGTACGATGCCACAATTTATGAGAATGCTCTATTGAAAATAAAGCATGCATTTCCGAACATAAAACATGTTTCCGAACTGTATGATGTCATGCCACAATTTCTGAGAATGCTCTATTGAAAATAAACCCAACATATGAGGCATGGACACACAGGGCTGCATTACAAGTATGTTTATTATGGTGACCTCCACCAAACCGAACGATGCCACAATTTATGAGATTGCCCTATTGAAAATAAAGCATGCATTTCCGAACATAAAACAAGTTTCCGAACTGTATGATGTCATGCCACAATTTCTGAGAATGCTCTATTGAAAATAAACCCAACATATGAGGCATGGACACACAGGGCTGCTTTACAAGTATGTTTATTATGGTGACCTCCACCAAACCAAACAATGCCACAATTTATGAGATTGCCCTATTGAAAATAAAGCATGCATTTCCGAACATAAAACAAGTTTCCGAACTGTATGATGTCATGCCACAATTTCTGAGAATGCTCTATTGAAAATAAACCCAACATATGAGGCATGGTCACACAGGGCTGCATTACAAGTATGTTTATTATGGTAACCTCCACCAAACCAGAAATATCCATGCAGTACACAGTCTCTGATATTTTTACATTGTGGCCTCATAGCACATAGATTAATGATATAATTCTTTTGAACAGAACAGTATTTTTTTCAACAGATCAACAACATAGATTTCTCTTCCTTCATGTGTTAGGGACTTTGCAAACCTTAAATCATTCAAATTACATTCCCGGAATACTTAAAGATCTGTTCTAAATGCAGCATCAGATATTATGATATTGATGTGTGAAGATACGTATGAAAGTAACCGAGCCCCCAATGGCCTATACGTGGACTGCTACGTTTCTGGAAATTGTATATTTACTTGAAAAAGGTTTCTGTGCAAGATGAATAGAATCTCATCCCCAGTCATATTTACTATGTGGTTCTGGTTATAAAGATGAGTAGATAACTGTTAAATGTTAAACTGTGAGAAGTGTATGCTTTTACATTTAAGGTGTTATTTGTATATTTGAATATGATATTTTTACAGTACGGCCACATTAATTGTATGCATGATGCCACTGCCTAATATGAATGGCATGTCAATCATGCCTCATTTCATACGCAACTTTTTACGCCAATCACCGGAGCCACACCCACTCCTGTGCAGAACTGAAGGTGAGCCAGTACACTACACTATCACCGTAGATTCATAGGTTTATACCTATGATTATTGTATTGGGCAAGCTGTTTTGCCTTAGAGGCTTAGGTTGAGGGGCACACTGTGTAGGTGAGCTATGTGTCTTGTAGTTTGTGCTGTGTTGTGGTGGTCAAGTGCGTTTCTGCCTTGGAGGTCTGTGCTGTTTGAATAGATTTCTATTAAGAGCCTCCGAGAAGGTGGGTGTATGGTTTGTGTTTTTATGTGAGAGCTGTGATGGTGGGTGTTCTGGGGGGCTGTGTTCCATGTAGTGTGGTGCAGATTTTGATCTTCTCCTCTTGACCAGCTATTCCGTTCTTGGCTGGAGAGTGCATGGCTTCCAATTTGGAGATATAAGTGCATCTTTCACAAGTCTGAGTGTTGGGAGGTAAGAGGGGAGGGTTGTCTGTGTACATGAGGCAGTTGCTACACTGCCTCAGAATGCCCAAGTTCATCAATAAATCTGTCCCCATTTGTATACACACACAGACATGGTTGTATCTACCATATGTAGTACATAAACTGTTTCAGATAACATTTGTGTGGCATCATGAGGTCTAGCTAAATTTTCATTGTACATGCTTCTTTTCTGGAGAGTAAAGGGATCATTTCATGCATTACTATACATTATGATGAGATGTCTATTCATAACCAGTTTGTTAGTTTTCATAATGGACGTTAAGAATTCATTGCCAAACCTTTGCTCTTGAGGAATTTCTTTGTATTTGTTTGAGTAAATTATAAATTAGTTATGACTGAAGACCTGTATACAATCCCATTTTGTCTTGATCACACATCAGAGGTGATAACCAGTTTTGACAATCTTTTAAGGACAGCAGACAGTATGTGAAAGTAATGGGTTTCAGGCACCTAGGCAGTGAGATGTTTGCTTGTGGTATGTTTCCCTGTGGTATATTTGGTTGGGAACACAAGGATTAAGTGACAGACAGCTGCAGAGAAATATACAATTAACAGGTCTACAAATATCACACATAAGCAAGTTCAAAAAGTGTAAGTATTTAACCTAAGAGCAACTGATATATAAAGAACAAACGGGCATTATATGAGATTCAGCTGCAATACAAATAGTGTATATTATATGCAGTAGAAGTGGGAAGGTAGTAAAGAAATAAAGGCTTGCAAAACAAGGAGATGGGGTGATGGATTAATGTGGAAAAAAGTTAAGTTGAAATGAGGGTAGGAAAGGTCAGGTGGAGGTTGATATGGGCAGGACCATGTCTTTTGTAGAAACAGTGTTATTTTTTAAACAGACCCTTTTATTGAATGCTTCTTATGTTGTGGGGGAGTGAGTTACAAATGTGGGATACAGGGTATTTGTAAAGGGACTTGCCAATAATTTTGTTGGGTTTGTAAATATCAAGGAGATGTTTGCTGGTAGTACGAAGGTGATGCTGGGGGTTATAGTAGAAAACTAGATTTAGAGAGGATGGCGCAGGAAGAGGGGTTATTCAGGATATGTAGTTGAGGAAGAAGTAGTTTTGAGAATTCTAGCCATTAAAGTGTCTTAAGGGTGAGACAGTCATGAGATTTAAATGGGAGGTTAGAGGCAAATCTGGCTATTTTGTTATATGTTTGCACTAGTTTGTTGATAAGGGATGTTTGAACATTAGTAAGGACAGGAGCAGCATAAAGAAGACAGGATAGAAGGAGGGACTAAGCACTGAGCAAAGGAGGGTTTAGAGGAAGGTTTCAGAAATTTTTGGCTGTGATATTTTATTTTATACATTGTTGGATGTGAATATCAAATTTTAAGTCATTATCAATAATTACGCCAAGTAGTTTGGTGTGGGATTCAGGTTTAATAATTCTGCTGCTGACAGAGGTGATAGAGAGTTTGTGTTGTGTGAGTGTTTTGGGGAAAAAGAGAAGGAGCATTTTTTTTTTGGATTCAGTATTAGTTGACAGTCAGAGATCCAGGTTTTGACAGAAAAGAAGGTTTGTTGAGTGAGAGTAAGAAGGTCGGGTATGCTGTGGGCAGAGGAGATGAGAGTGGAGTCATCGGCATATTGTAGAAGTGTAGAGAGGTTAGTAGCAGAGTGAAGTTTGTTAGTGAATATGTTAAATAGGAGGGGGCCCAGAATAGATCCTTGGGCAATACCAGTATTTACAGGGAGGAATGGACAGTGGACAGTTTGAAAGTGGATGGATTGTTGCCTGCTGGAAAGGTAGCTAGAGAACCAGATGATGGAGGAGGTAGACAGATTACGGTTGTAAAGTTTTGTTAGAAGTTTAGAATGAGACAGTATCGAAGGCCTTAGAAAGATTGAGGAATAGACAGGAGACAACCAAGTTGTTGTCATAGGAGTCCGCTATTGTTTGGGTGAAAGAGAGTAAAGCAGCAGCAGTGCTATGGTGGGGTCTGAAGCCATGTTGGGTAGGGGTAAGGAGGTTGTTGTTAAGAATGTGTTTGATTAGCTAAGTATGGATGCAATTTTTTCAAAATTTTAGATGGGGGAAAGGATAGCAATAGGCCTAATAATATGGTAAAAACTCTGTACCCATGAACTACCACATAGCTGGTAGTCTACTTAACGCTGAAAATGTGATGAGACCTTGGGACACAGGTGGACATTAGTCTCTCCTTTGATAATCACATCGCCACAGTGGTCAGGAAATCCTTCTACGTGGCTCACCTCATCACAAAAGGATTCTCATCCAGAAAAAAAGAGGTCATTGTTCCCCTCTACTCATCACTCATTAGACCCATTATAGAGTACAACGCCCCTTTTGGTATGTACCTCACAAGACATCTACAACAACTGGAAAGGTCACAGAAATACCTCAAAAAGAAGATTACTGGCCTCAAACAGATGCCATATGCAGACCGTCTCAAAAAACTCCAGCTTTACTCCGTCGCATATCGCCTACTCAGAGACGATCTCTGCCTAACATACAAAGCTATGTCAAACCCAGAGCTGTTGGACATGCTCCACTTAAAGAAATCCCAATCCCTCCGAGCTACACGCTCTAGGGACCTAAACCTTGTCATCACAATAAACAGAACATGCTGGAGGGATAGATTCCTGTCCCAGAGACTTCCCATACTCTAGAACAGACTACCTATCTATGTCAAACAGAGCTCCTCATTAGCACTCAAGACAAATCTTGATGATTGGATGGGAAATAGGAAATTCACCCCAGGGATCACTTCTGTGGCTCTGCTCGACAGGGGCACAGGAAAATAATTTTCTTGGGTGGCAAAAGCCAGGGTACACTTTTGGCTAGGCTTATATAGGCCCTAGGGCCAATAGCCTAGTACCTACCTATGAACCCAGAAAAAGAAGAAATAGATACATTTTTGAGAAGTATCTATGAAAATCCTGTGGAATATAACAAAGATGATACATGGATAGAAGGAGTAAAAGAAAGAATAAGAAGTATAAAGGTTCAGGATATGAAATGAGGTGAAGTAAGAGCCAGAGAGATTGAAACAAAGTTAAGAAAAGCATCTAATTGGAAAACCGCAGGCCCAGATGCAGTATCTAACTTTTGGCTAAAAGCATTAACATCTTTGCATGAAGATTTAGTTGTGAGTAAGAACTATTTATATTCATGTCCCAAACAGACACCAACCTGGCTAACAACAGGAAAAATGATGCTTCTGCTTAACAGTGGTCCGTCCAAGCTACCCTAAAAATAATAGACCAATAACTTGCCTTCTGACGACATATAATCTATACACAGGAATTGATGCTGACAGAGTTTATAATCATTTAGAAGAAAACTCAATTATGGCAGTAGAACAAAAGGGCAACAAAAGAAAGTCATATGGAACAAAGGATAATTTGTTGTGAAATAAAGTCATAGTGGAGAATTGTAAAAAGGGGAAGAACCTAAGTATGGCATGGATTGACTACAAAAAAGCTTTTGATAGTATCCCACATTCATGGATAAAAGAGTGCTTAAAAACGTAAAAGATACATCCTACACTGATTGACTACATTACATACAGTGACCATGAAACAGTGGCAGACCACTTTGCACTTTAGCCATGATAAAGGACAAATTATTATCCCAGGGATAAAAATCCAAAGGGGAATATTCGAGGGTGACTGTCTGTCACCCCTGCTATTCTGCCTTGCCCTTAACCCATTAAGCTGTCTACTTAATAGCTTAGGCCATGATTATAATTGAGCTCCTAGAAAACAAAGTGTAAAGACTTCTCATCTTCTCTTTGTCGACTAAAACTGTATAGCTCATCAGATGAGGAACTGAAAGCACAACTGCACGTTGTCAAAACTTTCAGATGATATAAGATTGTCATTTGGTCTTGAGAAATGTACAAAAGAAACCTTTAAAGCAGGAAAACTACAGCACCAAGAAAACATCAGTTTGGGAGAAGAATGTGATATAAAAGAATGTGAGCAAGAAGGAGTGTATGAATATCTAGGAATTGATAAAGGATCAACAATAAAACACGAGTAAATGCAAATAAAACTTAGGAATATTTCAGAAGGCTTAAATTAACCATGAAAACAGCACTGACCTCTAGGAACAAAATCCAAGCTATAAACCAATTTGCTCTTCCTGTCGTGACTTACAGTTTTGGAGTGACTGACTGGCCCCAAAACATGTTAGATTAAATACAAAAACAAAAAGGATGCTTCATGCTCACCAAATGATTTATAAAAATCAGTGCATACCAAGATTATATATTCCCCGTTCTGAAGGAGGGATGGGTCTCCTTGAAACTGATTACATATATAGATCTGCAATTGTGGGACTCCATACATATCTGCTGATGTCACAAAACATCACACCCTCCTCCCATCTAAGTAATCCCTCTACTAAGGTTAACAAACTCTACTGTATACTCATATCTGATCAATCAGTCTGTGTGTAAATATGTAAATAATCTCTACTCTGTGAACATAAGGTGGATATAACACTAATGTCTTGCACTCTTTTCTTTTGTATTTAATATTGCTCTTGACTAATTTTCAATATCTTAACATATGTTAATGTAACTGTTACCATTTTATTTCTGTATACGGTCTGTGTTGGAGCTTTTCTCCTCGGGTCTCCACTGAAAATACCACAAGGAAGACACCAATCCAAACTACTAACAAGTTGACAGAAAACACCAGGAAGGACCCTGTTGACCAAAGACGGTAGAGTCACATATACAGACCAGATCCACTGAAAATAGGCCAGAAGCCCAGCTGGACCAACCTGGTTAACAAATGTCAATAAATAAATAAATAAACTCCAAATATAATGAAAGTTTTAAAACATGAGGCGAATAAATCTAAGATGACTTCTCTGCTTGATCTACCATAAGATTTTGGCATCAAGCAGGAATGGAAATCAAACCAGAAGTAGATAAAAACCAGGCAGCAACTGAATGTGCCAAAAAAACAAAAGAAAGAATATAAGGTGAAGGACCAGATGAGAAGGCAAGAAATGTGGAAAATGCATAAATATAGTTGCAAGTATAAAAAACTTCTGGAAGAACCTCATGTTGATCAGAATGAATGTATGAATGGTTAAGGAGACGTGAATTCAAACCAAGAGATGAAAGGTTAATACTGGCGGCACAAGACAGTGGGCTACATATACGGTGGTTTACAAAGTCCATTGAACATGTGGGAGAAATGGACAAATGTAGGTTTTGTAAAACAGAATTGTAAACAGTTGCACACCTCATTGCTGGTTGAGACATACTAATGACGGAAGGACTGTATACTGAAATGTATAATAATGTGGCGAGGCTGCTGCACTGGGGATTGTGCAAGCATTATGGTACTGAAGTGGCTGAAAAACACTTGAAACCTGAGCCACAAAGCATCATAGAAAATGATGAAGTCTACATCACATGGGATCATCCATTACCAACAGTTCAAAATATAGATGCTATAAAACCAGTGGTCCAAGAAAAGAAGACAAAAGTAGCATTGATAATTGTACCCAGGACACTGTAGTCACTGGGTGTGGAGATTTCAGAGAGTGATAGAAAATCATAAAATGTCAGGATTTGCAAGCAGAAATGACAGCAATGTGGAAGACAGATACCCAGATGGTTCCAATAGTAGTAGGAGCAACGGGTCTTATAAAAAGAGTCTACAATCGTATTTAGATATGCTATCTACACATGCAACTCTGTACAAATTGCAGGAGGAGTCATTACTGGGCACATTGTGGGTGCTGCAAAGAGCACTTATGGCTGATATCAAAGAATGAAACAATACTATTTTCATGAACTGTAATCGTACTTTGACTTAGGAATGGGGTCCATTCCTGTGATGGTATTAGAAACCCAAAATATTTGAAGAAAATAAAAAGACAGTCCTAATTGCTATGTTCATTTGTTTTATCAATCTTCTAACTCACTTGAAAGTATAGCTGATGTACAGCTAGCTTCAAAAGTAACCTGTAACCTGATGGCATTATGTTGGAATAGATTGCTATTGTCATATACTTACATTATCGTTAATCTGTATAAATCAACATATACATGTTGTCAGTCTTTTTTTTTTTTTGGTAAATTGTCAGCATTGTAATCTATCTCTGACATAAATGAGGGGGATAGAATTCAACAATATACATACAGAGATGGGTAAAAGACCACCACTGACAAGGATATTTTCTCCATATGCAGTAATAACATATGGGTAAAAAGGAAACAGTCTCGGACAGCTACTGATACTGATAGAATGAATATATATCTGTAGAGTTATTTCTGACTAAACTGCAATATCTGTGGTATGTTTACAGAAATCAGTGACTTGTGAGGATTTCTGTAAGTTGTATGTTTACTGATACTTTCCGATGCTTAGTAATATAGTAGTAGTTGTTATCACATGTGGTCTGGTAGAAACAACATTAGGATGGTTCACTGTTTATTGTGTTGATATGTTGTCACAAGTGCATAACAGTTCATTTTAATATGTTGATTTTTTTCTGCACTGTTTCTATATTTATATATAACTTCCATTATGTGTGGTGCATTCTATATTGTGACAGTAATATTTGTTATGATGTGTATCACTGACGGCTGCATATGACAGGCATCTGATATTCTTGGACTACACATGCTCATTCTTTTTGGATGTGCATGTAACTGTGGAATACCATTACTATGGCACATTGGTTGTGTGGCTGTCCCTTACTTGTTATGATATCCACTGCCATGGGTTCAAATCCCACGTGCGACCTATGCAACTTTTTAATGGATTGTACATGTGGTGATGTTTTTTTTATCATATGTATTCTGATTATCTATTCATAACATAAAAACATATGAAACTGATTGTTTAGCAAAGCTTTATATTGTACATGAGAGGTGAGATAGTCAATTGACATATGCTTGTAACATCATATCAAAATGCAAGCCTCCATATAAAGTATAACATTTGCATATCACACTGTCTCTCAAATGTCAATCAGAAGTAGGGAAAACAATTTCTAGCACAGACATAAAGAAAGTATAATCGAGGTTCCTCCCCAGCATGATTGCAGTCTTCTTGGATGGACAGGCAATACTCTCTGGCAGAATGAAGTGTGAACAGCCCTTCCAAACATGATCAGTGCTTTGGGCAGTCACAACAGATCCAGTGAGGTCTGTCAGTAATGTTACTCTGGCACAATGCTGAGTGCAGCCTACAGACTGCTGCTATGAGAGGGCGAGAAATGTCACTGGAGGTGGGCCACCCTTGCTCCCCAGATGAAATAAGAGTGTTACTGGCCTCAAATCATACCACCAGGACATATGTTGCCCTCATGCTTAATGTTGACAGGTGCAGATTCTGATTACATCATAGTTGTGGTCCTGTACTTCCTGACTAGCCCCTCAGGTATTTCACCATGTTGGAAAGCAGCCCTCAGACCACTTTCCCTTCATATTGCAGCATCATGGACACTACCAGCATGTCACCATATTAGTAGTAAGGGATCTGCTGAGCACACCACTTGACACCCCCTTCTGTTGATGTACAGTTCTGCATCAGGTACAGCAGGTGTTTTAAATGGAAAGTGGGTGCAGTCTATTGCACTGAGGATGCAGGAGAAATTGGCTATAGCACAGAACTGTTGCATGGCAGTTCTTTAATCCATGACTGTTGCAGGGAAGTGGATGTAATCATCCACCTTGGAACACATTGCTGCCAGGAAATGCAGGATGTAGGATGCTCCTACGGCACCTTCCTTATGCTGCTGAATTGCTCCAGAGGCCAGCATTCTATAGACTCGGACAAACTTTTGTTAGCGAGTGTAAAAGTTAAAAAAAAAAAAAAACATAAAAAGTGCATGCTTATGTGTATTTGTGTGTGTGTGTGTGTGTGTGTATGCGCGCACATGTGTTGTGTGTGTTTGTACAAATGTGAAGAGGGAAAGTGATTAAGCAGTGGCAGTAGCAGTTAAGCGGTTTCATACCTCTTGACCTCTTAGCTCAAGATAGAAACTGCAAAGCTGGTTGAACAACAGGATTTGTGTTAGCATGCATGTTCTGATCCACAGTTCTGTTTTGTGGTGGGGGTGGTGGGGTAAGATTGCTTTAGCAATGGCAGCAGCAAAGTGGTTTGTATATCTCTGAACCGTTTAGCTAAATGGATTATTGGGATCAATGGGGGAAATGTTTCATTTGATGTCAGTGAAGTGCTTGGGCCAACATGGATAAACTCATGAAGGTGTCTTTGAGGGAGATGTTTCATTCATTTGGCATCAGTGAAGTCCCTGTACATACATGGAAAAACTACTAAAGGGATCCCTTGGTAGGAATGTTTCATTTTATGTCAGAGAAGTGCTTGGGCATACATAGAAAAAGTACTGAAAAACTCATGGGGGGGGGTTGATTTGGTGTTAATGAAGTACTTATGCAGATATGGACAAACTACTGAAAGGATCATGGGGGAAATGTTTCTTTTTGCGTCAGTAAAAGTGTTTGGGCAGGCATGGACATACTACTGAAATGATCGTGGGGGAAATGGACTATGAAATTCAAGGATATATTTGGTAAAGTAGTCAAGAAACAGTGAATTTTGCTCGGGACAAAATGAAAGGCAGTGATGCATAACAGAATGGTGATAAAGCTGCAGATAGCAGCATCAGAAATGAACTGCAGGCTTGCAGTGCAAGGTATGAAAGCTTCACTCATGGGAAGCTCACTGTTTGAAACTGTTGAAAAGGAAGTCCGTCAAGAGCATGCACTGAAGAAAATATTACATTTAACTTTCATTATTATACTGCGGTGATATGAAAGAGAGGTACGTGATACAGCTCAAATAAAGTGGCAGTTGTGTCATTTTGCTGTATAATCTCTCTGCCAGTGCAGAAATTTGGATTGCAGCCTGTAGGACTAATAACTAATAACAAGAGAAAAAATAAAAAAAACAAAACCCGAACACAGACAGAAAACTCCACTTTAATGGTACAATAGGAAACGAACAAAACGTCCCATAAACTGAGCGCTTTCACCATCAGCAAATGGCTTCTTCAGACTTGTATGGGAAGTAAAAACACAAGTTTAAATAACATAATATCACCAGATCTGACCAGTCATGGATCTCGACATAATTTTTCCACTAATTAACTGTCAGAAGAAAAAATTCAAGCGAGTCACATCTGCCTCAGGTGATGAAAATTTCCTTTATTAGCAGCTAACCAGATTACAGCAGCATGTTGGCCAAGATGATCTCAATCTGATCAGCTTGGTTACTAACATCAACTTTTACACTTTCCTGTTACTAGCCAAAATAGCTTTTGTTACATTTCTAACAGTTGACAGTTGGCTATGAAAAACATCTAGGATCACAATTTACCTCAGAAAAGAATGTTTTACCTCAAAACCACAGCTAGTGTAGAATGTTTACCTCAAAACCACAGTGGTAGCTGGAATTTTCCAGAGCCTGCCTCAGTAAATTAACTCTTATTCAGAAGTATAGAAAACAGGTGTTATTCAAGTTCATAAGCAAACTACATCTATCATAGATAAAGCCCATCTTTAATAAACATGGTTCAATGACCTTTTCTTACCAACACTTCAGCAAATAGCATATTCATTTTGCTAGATGGGAGAAAGAGACAAATAATAGTATGTTTTAAAACTTTTTCTCTTAACATTCCCCCCCTCAAAACACTTTTATTTGTCTTATTTCAGCAATATATGGTAAAAACTAAGTTTTTCTTTGCATACATTACTTCATTTGCAAGACAAACTTTTAAACTTCAAAACATTTGCAAAAGTCACATTTCAATGCATTCACTTTCACCAGTCTGTTGCAACTGCTGGTACATCGTTTTCGTAACAGCAGTATCAACCAGTCTTTGTAGAAGACCTCTGACACAGGGTATACAACAGCAACCACATACCACCACGATAGCCACAGCAACTCCGACGGACACCACGAAACTGCTGATGAGATGACTCCATTTTCCAAACCACGTTCGTGGAAAGTCTGTAAAGGGATTATTTATCCCAGAGTTCTCTGCCAATTCTTCGGATAACATCTCCAAACCTTTCAAAGCTCGAGTGATGCTCCCATCAGGGGCAGTGTTATTCGGAATATATGTACAACAGAAAGTCCCAAACATTCTGCAAACTCCTCCTTCTTTGGCCAGAAGCATATCCAACGCAATTCGATTCTGCCATGCCACCTGCGAAGTGGCCTCCAGTTGTTCAGCAATACCTTTTAATGCATCTTTGCTATAGTTCACAAAACGCTGCTGGTTATAGTAAATGTAGTTGATCCAGTCAACATTCTTATTGGGTTGAATCCAGACAAAGATGGATGCAAAACCAGCTGCTATTTGGTTTATTGCTTTGTATTCATCAGGCACGCCTCTTGGTACGCCAATGCTATCGATGTAGACACTGCTATCGAAGGATTGCTTCGGTGCTTCTCTTTTTCTCTTATTCAACCACCTCGGCTTTATTTCAGGTTCTCTTATGAAATTGCTTGCTGGAACTGGGAAAATGTAGAATGGCAGAATTAACTTTGCAAGTGCACAAGTTCCCTTCCAGGGAATCGTAAGCCTTGATCTGAGTTTGTTGTCTCCACATAACCACTATACGTCTGCTAAACTACGAGTTTGGTTTTCCAGAAATGGATTTTCATTGCCATTCACAGTAACAGTTCAAGTACCAGTTGAACATGGCCATCCTTCCTTTGTAGTCAGACTTTGCGTTCAGGGGTCCGATGGAGTCTGACCAACATCAATGGTAGAAGGAAAAGTCTTAAGTTTTTTACAGTGGGTGATATGAATCCACGAAGTCCTCTCTGCGATCTTTACAACCGTAGGTGTCGAGATAAGTACTTGATATGGGCCTTCCCACCTGGGGGATGACCAGTTCTTTCTCTTCACACTGGATCCACACCCAGTCCCCAGGTGCCACGCTTAACAAGGTTTCACTTCTGGAATCTGCAAAGGAGTCATTGGTTACAAGAGACTTGACATTTAGCAGCTTCTTCATATAATCCGCCAGATCCTCACCCCCCTCACGTTCTGCTGGCAACAATCCTTGCCACTGCAGGACGTAATATGGTCTCCCAAACAAAAGTTCAAATGGTGTAAGTCCTTTGTAGGAGGGTGAGATTCGCATGTACAGGAGTGCCAATTGAAGGCACGCAGTCCAGGATCTATGCGTTTCTGCCATCAGTTTGCGGAGTTTACTCTTCAGGACACCATTGTGTCTCTCCACCAGTCCAGCTGACTGGGGATGGTAAGCACAATGGTACTTGAGATCAATTTGAAATACTTGACCCAACTTCTGCACAATCTGGTTTACAAAATGAGACCCATTATCACTAACAATGCGCCTTGGAAGGCCAAATCGGGGAATTATTTCTGTTGTCAAAAGCTTTGCTACTGTGTGTGCATCAGGATGCTTTACTGGAAAAGCTTCTACCCACTTAGAAAAAGCATCAATTATAACTAGACAGAACTTTTTTCCCTCTGAGGGTGTCAACTCAATAAAGTCCATACAGAGTGTGTGGAATGGATATGGAGGGGTAGAGAATGCCTGCTGAGATTTTTTAACTCCCCCCTGAGCATGATACTTTGCACATAATAAACAAGATAAACAGAATTGCTTTGCATAAATTGAAAATCCTTTACACCAAAACACCTTAGACACTATTTGAACCATTGTCTGTACTCCTACATGAGCAGGTCCATGGCTAACCAATGCAGCATACCTAAAAAGGTTTGAGGGTAATACCATTTTGCCATCTGATGCCCTATACAACCCATCCTGTTGAGTGATACCATATTTCACCCAACAACATTTTTCTTTCTGTGTTGTCAATGTTTGCATTACTTTTAGTGTCTCTAAGTCTAAGAGGTGTCCGGGCTCTAAATCATTGTCATGTAAAAGTCATTTTCTTGAGCTGCCTTTTTTGCAGCCATATCAGCAAGGGCATTTCCCCTGGAGACAGGATTTTTTCTGTTGGTATGTGCGGAACATTTACATATCGCTATCTGGAGTGGTAATTGCACTGCATCTAACAACTGTAAAATGAAATCTCTGTGATTTATTGGTTTGCCTGTCGCTGCAACCATTCCCCTATTCTTCCATTGTTGAGCGAAAACATGTACAGTAGAGAAAGCATATTGACTATCTGTATAAATTGTCACTTTTTTACCCTCCCCTAAGGTACAAGCTTGAGTCAAAACCACTAACTCAGCTGCTTGTGCAGAATAAATATTTGACAATCCTTTTGCTTCTAAAACTTCAATTTCTGTGGTGACAGCATACCCTACCAGTGTTTTTCCTACAGTGTCCTTCTTTGCTGATCCGTCTACAAACAAAACGAGATCAGAATCTACCAACGGAATATCCGTTAAATCTGGTCGGGGAAGTACTTTGTCATGAATGCTCTCTAAACAAACGTGTGGAGTACCTTCTTCTGGAGTCGGCAAAAGTGTCGCCGGGTTAAGAGTAGTACATCTTTCTATGGTCATATGTGGCTGTGTCAGCAGCACTGTCATACATGACAAATGTCGACTAGGAGATAAAAAGGTTATCTTCTCTTGCAAAAGTATAGTAGCTACTGAATGTGGAACTCGCAATTTTAATGGGTGAAACAAAACTAATGATGCTAAGGCTTGCACTGCCATGGCGGCTGCCACTACAGCTTGAACACAATGCGGCAATGCCCTTGCAACAGGATCTAATCTGGAGGAATAAAAAGCTATCGGTCTCTGTTTTTCCCCATGTACTTGTACCAGAACCAAGTCATATATCCTCCCTTACAATCAACCATTTGTACAAACTGCTTAGAATAGTTCGGAAAACCCAAAACAGAGGATCCTGCTATCAATTGCTTAATTCTATTAAATCCTTGTATTGCCTTATCTGTCCACTGTATATTACTTTTAGCTGCCATGGGAGTGTCATAGATCAGTGCAGTCAATGGCCCTACTTCTTCAGCATAATTAGGAATCCAACTTCTACAAAAATTAGTCACACCTAAAAATGACATCATCTCCCGCTTAGTCGTAGGCATAGGTGCTTCAAGAATTGCTTGTTTTCTTTTATTTTCCAATTGTCTACATTCCTGCGAGACTAAGTAACCCAAGTACTTTACTTGTGCTTTCCACAATTGTAACTTCTCTTTATTTACTTTATGTCCTTGCTCAGCTAAAAAACTAAGAAGGGCTAGGGTATCCTTTTTACAACTTTCCTGCGTGGGTAAGGCCAATAAAATATCATCTACGTACAACAGGACCTGGCTTCCCTACGGGGGAACAAACTGAGCTAAATTCGCAGCCATTTCTTGTGCGAATATTGTCAGACTCTCACAACAACCCTGTGGCAATCTGGTGTATGTGTATCTTTTACCTTGGAAAGTGAATGCAAACTAAAATCTACTCTCCTTGTATAGTGGTATGGAGAAAAAGGCATTGCTTATATTTATGACAGAAAAATATCTGTGCTGAGGTAGTAAATCATTAAGTAATGTATAGGGGTCAGGGACCACCGGTGCTCTTGGGATCACAGCTGAATTTACTGCTTGTAAATCCTGAACCAACCTCCATGACCCATCCGGTTTCTTTACAGGAAACAACGGAGTATTGCAGGGTGAATCTGGGAAGTCAACAAGAATTCCTACCTGTTTTAGCTGTTCAATAACTGGCTTAATTCCTTCCTCTGCTTGCTTACTTAGTGGATATTGGTGCTTACGAGGTCTAAAACCTGACTTTGCAGTTATACAAACTTCACCTGCTGTTTTCATCAATCCTACATCTCCTTTACCTTTTGACCATAAATCTACAGGCAAGGCACTTAATGCACTATCTTCCTCTTGAGTTAGGAGGATTTGTCATGCCATTTCTGTTTTGTCATCCCTGAGGTGCATACTTGGTCGTGCCCAAGTCACCCAATTTAATCTTTGTACCTGGATCTGTTGATCTTCAACTGACTTTCAGACATTGTGTTCCAAATCGTTACCTTTTTCGCCAAATCTACCCAATGTGTCCCCACTGCTTTAGTAACTGAGATATGTGAGCTATAACTTGAGCGATATAAATAACTCATTTCCTTAGTCAAAGTACAGGTTACTACTGTATTACCTTGCGTATCTCAAAACATATCATTCAAAATTATCCTTGAACACTTGTGCTTAAAGAATTCTTTTTCAAATTCTTTATCCGGACCAGGGGCCTTATAGAACATTGTACAATGTAAGTGCGCCGCAACCTGCGGTGACCCGCTCCTAGATTTACTTAGAGCTAGATTGATCAACTCTGTATCAACCCTCCCCGGGCCGTCTGAAATTATCCGGACCAAGGGCCTTATAGAACATTACAATGTAAGTGCGCCGCAACCTGCGGTGACCCGCTCCTAGATTTACTTAGAGCTAGATTGATCAACTCTGTATCAACCCTCCCCGGGCCGTCTGAAATCAAGTCTAGGCTATACCAGTAAAACAAGTCTTGTACTCCCTGTACTACTAAGCCATCCGCTAACCTTTTTGCCTCAATACCTTTAGGTGTGGGAATTGCAGCTATTCCAAACACATGCATCAAATCTCTTCCTAGCAAATTAACTGGACAAACTTTTGATACAATTACCCTACACCTAACAGTTTGGTTTGTTTGCAGATTTGTGACCAGTAGAGGATGAGACAGTGGTTCCTTATAAATTTTCCCGTTTGCCGCTTTTACAAGGACAAACTCATCTGTTTCGCAGTTCGGAGGCAGAACTGCTGGACCCAAAAGTGTACGCGATGCACCTGAATCACATAAAAACTCCACTTTCTGTCCCTCAACCAAAAACTCTATCATGGGTTTCTGATCTAGATGCATAGCAATACCCAAATTTGCCAGGTTTATGACTTCACAGTCACAATCCCGCCCTTCCATTAGAGTGTTTCTGACATTCATCGTAGAGAGTGTCTGCCTCTTCACTATTCCCATAATGAAGATGGCGCCTTTCTTTACTATCATATAGTCATGCGGAGCCCTTGTTCGTAAGCTGTGGGGGATGTTGCCACTTTTCATAGTCGGCAGCGAAGTGCCCACGTCTACCGCATTTAAAACATTCTCCACGTTTTAACCTTTCCCTATAGGCTGAATGTCCACCCGGTTCATTTAACGTGTCCCATTGCGGGCCCCCATGTTTTTTTTATGCCACCACGGCGCCCTTGCCCCCTTTGGTCCTGTACTAAGAATATACCACCATCATCCCCTACTGCCAACACTTGTACTTTCTTTTTCTTTTTTAGATTAAAATGTCGCTCAGCATGTCGTGCATATTCAAACAAAGGTTGCAGTCTACATGTTCTGTGATCTACCATGTACTTAGTAATAAAACTATGTATTGGAGCCTTACAACCCTTAAGAAAAGCATTTTTCAATTGCTGTTCATACGGACTATCATTAGTCTGATCCTGCGGAATCATCATTCCACAATGGTTATTGAACACTTCTGTCAGTCTTACAATATAGTGATCTACAGATTCATCATCACTTTGAATGCACTGATTTATTACTGTCCAATCTGCTCTTGGATGCCACTTATCAGAAATTCTCTTTAACAGATCAGTGACTCGTGTGTCTAACACCCCAGAATTATGCTTTAATGTAGTGCCGTCATCTGCCTTACATGTCCAAGTACCACAAACTAAGTGCCAATCTGGACCTAAGATTTGTCGCACTACTTGTTCTACTTCTAAACCATTTAGATGATAACTTAAACGCATACCAACTATGTCCTCAGAAAACTTTTGAAAATTAACCTTGGGATGAGGAATACCATCTGTAGCTCGTTTTATATCCTCTCTAGCCCAGGGACGATAAACTAAAATAGTTGGTTCTTGTCCAACATCTCCTGCTTGTGGGTTTGCAACTTGTATTAAGGGAAGAGCTTCTGAATGGTCAGAAAGTTTAATAGCCCAACGTCCTTGCCCTGCTGGTCCTGACCTTAACTGCATAGGTTGGTCTACCTGTTGCAAAGCAACTTTAGGTACTATGGGAATTTGTGGGTAAATTGGAGGGGTCACAACATTTCCTTGAGCAGCTAATAACCCACCCTGCTGTACAGATCCCATATCTTCTGACTGATATTGAGGAGGTTCCCCCGGTATGGCAGCAGCAATTTCACCATACGGTGGGGCGGTTGCCTGCCTTTGTACTGCACAAACTGTATGCTCATCCTCCTTATCTAAAAATAAAGCTACTTTTCCACTTGGCACCAGTGATCCCTTTTGATTTATTTTCTCTTTTTCCTGACACTGTTTTTCTCTTATAGCTCATTTATTTGCTTCTTCTAACCATTTTTGTGCTTGGGGAAATCCCAACTGTCTTTGCTTTTTAGTTCTAGTTCCTGCAACCTTTTTTAAATCTCTAACCAATTTTGCACAGGCATTCTTATCCAGTGTACCATCAAAATCATATTTCAAATTCCACTTCTCAAAAATTTAACATTATTTTTGTTTAAACTTTTCATATACTTAGTATCAACATTTAAACAGGCATCACTCTCACACTTGCAGTAACTTGAACCCATGTTTTCCTAGATTTCTTATTTTAGGACTGTATATTTTAGGACTGCATTTCTTATTTTTACAGGGCTTATTACAAAATGAGGCTATCTTAACGGGGATCCTAACAAACTAACAGGTAATCCTAACAAAATAATCTTAACAATTATTCCTACCCACCCTTAACTAAAAATAAAACCCTTAACTAAAAATAAAACCCCGGTCGACAAGGTTAAATTTAATTAAAAGAAAAAAAAGGTATTTTCATCCTACCTGAACCAGATGAGACTCCGTTTCCCCTGTTTGGTTCGGAAACCATCCCTCAGATAGGGATCAGAGAGCGGCCGGCCTCTTTCCAACGACAAATCAGTCTGAGGGTTTTCCGTCGAGGGAATCTTAAGATAAGAAACCCTCACCTGCGCAGGTTTTTCGGTCTCTCTGTTGGTCTGATCCATATCTTCGTAGAGGTTTCCGGTCCGAAGGACCAAAAATGTCAGAAGAAAAAATTCAAGCGAGTCACATCTGCCTCAGGTGATGAAAATTTCCTTTATTAGCAGCTAACCAGATTACAGCAGCATGTTGGCCAAGATGATCTCAATCTGATCAGCTTGGTTACTGACATCAACTTTTATACTTTCCTGTTACTAGCCAAAATAGCTTTTGTTACATTTCTAACAGTTGACAGTTGGCTATGAACTAGGATCACAATTTACCTCAGAAAAGAATGTTTTACCTCAAAACCACAGCTAGTGTAGAATGTTTACCTCAAAACCACAGTGGTAGCTGGAATTTTCCAGAGCCTGCCTCAGTAAATTAACTCTTATTCAGAAGTATAGAAAACAGGTGTTATTCAAGTTCATAAGCAAACTACATCTATCATAGATAAAGCCCATCTTTAATAAATATGGTTCAATGACCTTTTCTTACCAACACTTCAGCAAATAGCATATTCATTTTGCTAGATGGGAGAAAGAGACAAATAATAGTATGGTTTAAAACTTTTTCTCTTAACATGAACGAATAAATCATAAAGACAAAATCATGATGTAAACACATGTACCACATATTAAATTACTTAGTATAAAAATAATGTATCACATATACTCTAAAAACTTTATATAAAAAAGTGATAAAAAATATATGTGAAACATTTAAATAACAACTAAGCAGTAATGTCAGTAAGCATTCCTATAAGGCCATTGCTCTATATTTTAATATTGGTAAAACTGCATTATTGTCATTTAAACCTGGGGGAGATGTGGCATTAAATCTAAGTTGCCATTTGATCTCCATGTTTTCAACTTTTAATTTATCATCACCACCCCTTTCACTTGGTAATACCCGATCAATCACAAAAAAGATGAATTTATTGAAATTAGCACATACTGTACTGTGAATATATAAAGCATTGTGTTTGTTTTTAGATTTTATTGCCCTCACATGTTCAGCTATTCTGTCCCTTAATGTACGTATGGTTTTAACCACATAGAAACTTTGACAGCTGGTGCATGTGGCAGCATAAACTAGCATAGTGGTGTTGCAACTGCACCTACTTGGGCAAGATAAAATACGATCATAACCAAAGAAAGAAACATGGGAACCATCATTAATAAATTTGCAATATTTGCATGCTCCACACTTATACATGATGGACACCCGTTTACTTAATTTAGGACCTTCAAGTATATTTTTTATGTTTCTACCTCTACTAAAAACATCCTTGGCATAGGTCCCAGGGTAGCCCTACTTGCTTCATTGAGACCCACCTGCCATGCATTGTTAATGGCTGTCACTAATGATGGGGCAATGTAGGATTAATAACTAAACAAATGAAATAACAGGCTGCAGCTACACTTGTAAATACAAAACTCAGCATGAAGAACTAATAGGTCAAGTGAAAGTACAGAAAAACTATGTAATACTTCTTTGGAGAATGGTACTACCAGACACGTTATAAAATACTTTCATTCTCCTTTTGATTGATAAAAACTGCACAGATTGTTAAAATACATAGAATCAAAGAAACTGACAATGAACAAATCAAGTAATTTAGCAAGATGCAATGCCTGTACTACAAATGCATTCAGTGTGGATTCTAAAGTAGGCACTAAATAACATGAAATGCAAGGAATAGAGAACTCCATGTACTAATGTTTGTGAGTTGAATCGCACATGCTTTCTATATTCAAGTATATTTTTATATACAATTTTATATATCAAGTATATAATATACTTGAATACTCTCCAATATATACCAACCTAAGGCAATGTGATCTAAACAAGCTAGAGACCTGCTACAACAAAATCGCCAAATTCGCCACAGGGGCATCCTACCGTAGTCACCACTGTCTCTCACTTGCTGAACTGGGCTGGCTTGAACTCCCTCACCTCCTTCAATGGTATCAACTCTCACTCGCCCACAAACTAGTAAACCATCCACTAAATGTCCCATCCCTCCAGAATCTACTCCAACCCTATCGCACCACCAGACCACTACGATCCAACAGCAAAAATCACTTGCAGATCACTAAAGCCAATAACTCTGCTGGTGAAGCACTATTCTCTTGCGCCATAGCCAAATTATGGAACTCACTCCCACCCACAATTACCTCTATACCATCATGCGCCCACTTCAAAACTTTACTAAAAGCACAACTAAAAACATGCTGGCTATGCCCTTGCAACTCCCACTCTAATATCATCCACCCCATCCAACCACTACCTTTCTTTCCACTCCACTAACTACCTTGATTATAGCAAGCTCAGATGCTCATAAGCCAGTACTTATTATACAGCACGAACTTCTTCTTCTTGTAACATTTGTTAATGTCTGGTATGAACTTCACAGATAAAGATTCTAGTTGTCTACTGTTGTACTATGTTCTTCATCTGTAAATATGTTGTAAGTAATTGCTATGTAAATTGTTAATCACTATGTAATCCAATGTAAATACTGTCTGTTTATTTCAACTGTGGAGCTTTTCTCCCCGGGCCTCCGCTGAAAATGGACCTACGTCCAGTCGGACACTCCCAGTCAACAAATTTAAATAAATAAATAAATAAATTCTACAGAAGTAGCAGCAGGAAATAAAATCAATGAAATAGTATTGTTTGGCAAAGACAAAAGCCACTGGCTAAGCTAATTAACATCTCAAAAAAGACTGAATAACTGTTTACTAATCCTTTCCACAGAAACTAGAAGTCAGGAGAAGGCAGGTCATTAAAACATTTAAAAGATATATTTCTTTGATAACAAGCCACAAGCTAAAATAATGAATGGCTCAACCTAAAAGGTGTTGTGAGTAGATCAGGAAAAGGAGGACTATGATTAAATAGCTGAAACTTCCTTTAGGTAACCCTCCCCCTACCTTACACAGACAAGCCTCGAGCATGCTCAGAATTACACACTGCTCAAGGTAAACACTGCAGAATGTAAACAAAGAAACACTGGGATTGTCCCTTTAACTCTACTGCACATCTTCCAGCCAGCCATTCTTGCTGGATTGTTAAACAATGTCAGAAAGCCAAGCTCTCTCTTTTCAACAGAATAAATTCCACATTATTACAAGCAGTTATAGCATGCCAAGTGAAATCTCTCATTGAAGTGTTCCACCCTTCACCATACACTCATGCATCTGGAAACAGATGCATAATAATGCATACTACAAAATTCATCAAATGGTTTCAAACACCACCAGGAGGAGACCAGTCCAGCAGTGCTCCTGATTTGAAATTTACCACTCTCCAAGAAAGAGAAGTCCCAGTATGCTGACAATCTTTACAATTCACCTCCAGAAAACCCGGCCAGCTCTATTCTGAATAAAGTTCATGGTACACTGCATGAGCAGGGCTTTATTAAAAAATGTAAGCCCATGCATGACTATAAAAAGTAATGTTTGCTTGTGTAGTGCTTGGTAATACAGTGACTTCATACTACATACTTGGGTTCTACGTTTCTTTAACAAATGTTAATAACAGTCTTCTCAATGTTAGCTGTATGTGAGACTTTGTACAAGATACAAGTCAGAAAAGCAAAAAAATGAAACTATCCTTGGGGTCAGTACTTCACAATAATCTTTTGCACCTTAAAATACACACACCAGGGCTGGCTAAATGTAAAATGCATGTATTTCCTAAAAGTGTACTCAATTTCAAATGTAAACTGGTACAAGCTTTTCTTAAAGCTACTGCATGGCAAACCACTAAACACGGTGTGTACTTGCTAGCATGCTGATGGCAAATGAGGTTTTCTGTTGTTGTTGTATCTTTCGGCTTTTCCCGGTTAGGGATCGCCACAGCGGAACTCCGGTCCGCTAATGATTGGCAGTAGATTTTTACGTACCGACTTGCCAGGCCTGACGCACAACCTTCAACGAAGGTACGCCCATTCACGCATGTCTCCACACAGAAGACGCTTTAGCTGAGAATCGAACAGGACAACGTCTTACTGTGAGGCGACAACGCTACTGCAGCACCACCACCGCAGCAATCAAAAGAGGTTTTCCACCGCAGCAATCAAATGAGGTTTTCTGTATACTGTTAAAATGATTTGTGAGAAAAGTAGAGAACTTGTCCCTTCAGAATGTGTTCCTTAGCCAGATGAAGAAAATTGACTTTTACTGCCACCAAGTGGTGCTGATAAGCAGTGAGTATGACAGTAAGTCCCAATATGTGTGATACTTTTCATGTCCAGCTGTTAAAACTACAAGGCAGCATTAAGGAAATTAAACTCTGACCTAATCCCCAAGTAAAGTGACACACACTGCAGAGACACCTGTTGGCTATGGTTTGTATGCATGCCATAAGACAGCCTAAAAGCTGAAAAACTCATGCATAATGGCTTAGCTTACAAAAAATCCTACTTAATCATTCTGTTCTTCTGAAGAATCTAATATTGTGAGATATTCATAACCACCCACATTCAGCCTATACTTAGAGCTCTTTAGTACCGTAAACCAACCTGATACCAAAAATTCTATGCACTCATAAATTATGATGTAACACTGTGACACCTTGGGCATTGCTACCAAGTTTTTTTTGCAGTAAATTCATTATTATTTATTTGCAAAGTAAACTCACTAGGCACACACTTCTCTTCAGGTGTGACCCAGGAGCACACTGTCCAGTCAAGTGAGGCGTTCATAGTCACATAACAGACAATGACTAAGTGAATCAAACCAGGGCTACAGTATAAAGCTCATTTGTAGCCAATACACTTAATCCTCTATGCTAAACTGCCAAAGTCATAGGATGGTACTAGGCTATTGGCCTGGAGGCTCTTATAACCCTAGCTAAGAGTTTCAGCACTTGTTTCCCCTGTCCAGGGAGTCCAGGGGTATATTTTCTGTTTCCCACCCAGTCTTCCAGGTTTCTCTTCAAGAGGGCTAGAAGTACTCTGCTTGACATGGACAGGGAGTCTATTCCACAGATAGGGGAGTCCTTGGGAAACAAATCTATCCCATCAACAAATTTTATTAATGTCAAAGACCAGGCTGGGGCCTTGCATGTGGGTTATGTGAGTGGAGTTTGACTTGTGGATATGCAGCAACTCCTTTAAGGCTGGGTCTGAGATGGCCTTGTATGCCAGACATAGGTCACCTCTGAGTGGTCTATATGAGACACGAGACTGAGTACAGACAGGGCTTTTAGCCTATCTACATAGGATAGGTGTTTGAGACCTTGGATTTTCCTGGTCAAGAACCTCTGTGGTCTCTCCAGCTGTTGCATGTGTTTGGCAAGGTACATACCAAAGTGGGCACTGTACAAGATAATGGGTCTGACAAGGGAGGCATACAGGGATGTTATGACCTCCTTGTTCCTGGATGAAATATCCTTACTAATGAGGTGGGCCACGTAGAAAGCCTTCCGTACAACGGAGGCAGCGTGGTGGTCAAAAGTCAGGTTGCTATCAGCCTGAGTGCCAAAGTCCCTCATGACTGACTGCGTGCTTAGTACACTGCTATTAATCTGATAATTAATGGGGATGTCATTTTCTCCAAAGGGGATAATGATGCATTTCTTGCCTTTCAGTGTGAGGCCATGCTTCTGGCACCAGTCATTAATTTGGGTAAGGCCCTCTTGGAGGACGCTCACATCGCTAGGAGAATTTAAGACAGTGCCCAGCTTGCAGTCATCTGCAAACTTGGTCAGCCACAGATCACTGGTTTTGGCTTGCATCTCAGAAAAGTATATCCCAAAGAGTAGAGTTCTCAAGACCAATCCTTGGGGTACACTGCTCATTACGGGTCTACTACTAGAGATGGCTACCCTATTTTGATTAAGTGGGTTATATCAGTGAGCCAGTTAGCTGCCCATCTGTTAACACACAGGTTAATGCCTTCCTGGGAGAGTTTATCTATTATGCCGGACTGAGGAATAGTGTCAAAGGCTTTGGGTAGGTCAAGGTAGGCAGTATGCACCGTCTTACCCTCGTCCATGGCTTTGGTGATTGTTTTGAAGACGTTGACCAAGTCTAACAGGCATGATCTCCCTTTGACAAAACCAAACTATGCGGGGTCAAGTGTTTGGAAGTTGCCAATGTCCTTGTTTATAAGGTCCATGATAATGTATTCTATGGCCTTGCAGATCAGGCTATTTAGGCTGATGGGTCTATAATTGCTTGGGTCAGTGGACGATCCACCTTTGTGCAGAGGGATGACAGTGACTATCCTCCATTCAGCTGGGATGAAGCTGGTGCTCAGGCTTTGGTTGAATAGGGTGCCTAATTGAGCTGAGAGCTCATGCCAGAGTTCATAGGATACAGCCAGGGATGTTGTCAGTCCCATGGAGACTGTATTTTTTGCCTTTGAGAGAGCATTAAGGAACTGCTCCCTGATGATGAGGGGAGGGGGGCAGGTGCTGGGGATGTCCTGGTTTACTGATGGGAGATAGGGGGGTGAAGTTTTTAGTGAACCAGTCTGCCAGCAGGTTGGCTATACCTACGGCGTTTGTGTACATGGTGTTATTCACCACCAGTTCAAAGTAGATTTGGGTATTACCTTTGAGACTGTGGATGTATGTGAAGAAGGCCTTGCAATTGTCCTTAGTGGATGTGGCCAATTTGGATTTGAAGTTAGCCTTAGAGCATTTCACCAGTGACCTTATTTGCTTATTCAGACAAAGGAGAGATTGTTTCCAACTTGGCACCCGCTCCTTCTTGGTCCTGGACAGCAGTTTTTTGTCCTTTTATTATAGTTTGTTTATTGCTGCTGTGCACCAGACAGGTTTACTCTTCCTTAAGGAAGATGATTTAGTCCGGTCAGGTATTGCTAAGACCATAGAGCTATGTAGGTGCTCATATAGTTTTTTGGGTTAGGCTTGGACATTAGTACTAGTTCCAACTGAAGGGACGGTGGCTTTCAACCTGCTTATACCTGCTCTCAGGAGAATGTAGTCAGCTTTGGAAAAGTTTTTTTGTTTGACCCTGACAAGGGGAAAGCCAGGGGAGATGCTGACTTTGAAAGTGATCTTTTTATGGTCAGATCTTGCCAAGGAGGATGACACTGTAGGGGTGCTACAGTGGCTATTCATGTTGGCTAGGATGAGGTCAAGGATATTTTCACCTCTCGTAGGGGTGTCGACAGCTGAGTCATGGCTGGGGTTCTGCAGCTAGCTATGATTTGAAATAGGTGTTTTGTCAACACTTAACTGCACTTGGAGTGTCTCCTGTACATCATACCATCTGATCAGCCTGGAGGTGTGTATGTCTTTGACAAATATTGAAACTCCACCTCCTTTGGTTTTGTAGCCCTCCATTTGGGGTGTGAAAGTACAGAAGGATGAGTAACCTGGTAAGGCTGGGGTGCTCTCTGCAGCTTTGAACCAGGTTTCACTGACTGATGAAAGGTCAGCATCCTCCAGGGCAAGGAATGCTTGCAATGAGTGCAGTTTCATGCTAAGTCTTTGCATTTTGTTTAGAAGAATTTTTCATGTTGGTAATTGTGTGCTCATGACTTTGCCTAAAAAAGGCACTATGGGGGAGGCAAGAGCCTTTGCCAGAAGCCTGAAGCCTAGGGGAGACAGGTGAAGGCCATCTCTGTCAAAGCATTGTGGTCTGTCAATCATGTCCTCCCAGGCTGTCGGGTACAGGATCCTCTTGGAATGATACCAGAAATTAAATCAATTGTTAAAGTTAGTCATTTTCTGTTTGTATTGAGGCATCATTCTGGGTGATGGTAGGATGCTGCTTAAGGCTAGGGACACACCTACCTGGGACACATTCAGGGAGCTCAAGCATGTCTCTCTTCATATAGTCCAGAGACGTATGTCTCAATTCATTCACACCAACATGGACTATGACAAAAATCGCTGTTCTGACAGTTCAAATTTGTAAGCTTTCACTTACATAGGGTCGATTAATCAACGTTCGCTTAACAGACTTGAGTGAGTGCGTGATATGGTAGATTCCAGAACCTGACAAACAACTTACCATGACTTTCTCCTTGTCTAGCCGGGTGAGTGGCACATCTGTGTGTCACACAATAGAGTGTCCTATGACTAATATGTTAGGTTTGTGGCTGGGACTTAGAGGCTGTGAGACACAGGCGTGTGTACTATGTGTGATGCTTGGTGCTATGGGTTGTGATGTGCATGTGTGTTTTCGCTACGGAGGTCTCTCTTGTTTAGGTATGTTTTTGATGAGAACCTCCATATGTAGGTGTGTGTTGTACAGCTTGATTCCCAGAGATACGCTTGCCATCACCATTCTGAGAAGAGTGTCATCATCAACCCCCCTTTTTCCCATTTACTAGATGTGATCAGCGTGTTGTGTCAACTGTCGCCATTTCTCTTGATTCAGTGCCACTCTCCTGCCTTCTTCGACAGTCATGCCTGACTGTCACAGATCATCTCTCTCACACAATCTATCCACCTCTTTGCTGGATGCCCTCATTTCCTCTTGCCTTTTTCCTATTTGTCCCAAATCTTCTTTATCAGACTGTCTTCATCTTTTTGGCACGTGCCCAAATCACTGTAATCTTTAATCCTTTCTGCAACTGGAGCTACTTTGGCTTCTGCTCTTATGTCCTCGTTTCTTCATCTGCGCCACAGTGTGCATCCCAACAACCCATCTCAGGTACTTCATTTCCATCACCTCTAGCTTCCACAACTACTCTGCCTTTACTGCCCAGGTTTCTGTACCATATAGTACTACTGGTCGCACTACTGTTTTATACACCTTACTTTTCAGTTTCTTTGGCATTCTTCTGTCATACACTACACCTGACACTCTATGCCAGTTGTCCTCAGATTCTAGCTTTGACCTCTTCATCCAGATTTCCATACTACTCAACCAATCCTCCTAGATATACTTGAAGCTCTTAACCCGTTTCACTGTCTTCCTTTCTATCTCAATTATCAGCTTCTTCTGATTTAAAACATAGTAATGGTTTTAAGGGTTCCCTATTAGATGACAGAAGATGCATTCTTTCGAATGCGTCTTGGTCGAACTCAAAAGCCTGAAATGGCAAAATATCAAAGCAGCTTTAAAGCAGGGAAAGAATTTGCTTGGCCACTTCATTACTTTGTCGTTTTCAGCACTGTAGTGCGGTCTTGGAGTTGGTATATTTAAGTAGGGGGGGTGTGGAGGGTGCAGCCCCCCACATCGGGGGGTGTGGGGGCGAAGCCCCCCCACTTAATGTAATGTTTAAAGTTTTTTATTTATTTTTTTTTTGTTGTTGGAACAGTGATTTTTTTTCCCTAGGAAAAAAAAAATCGCTGTTCTGACAGTTCAAATTTGTAAGCTTTCGCTTACATAGGGTCGATTAATCAACGTTCGCTTTTTTAAGAATTTGGTGATCTAATATGGACCCGTTTTAAGATAGGATGTAAAATATTTATCTACTGGTGCCATGGGACACTTGAACCTTAAATTTAACCACAACTGATATAGAAAAAAAATATATGCCACTGCAAACTTGATAACTAAAATAGAATTAAAAAAGAGTAATATAAGTATATTTTTGATAAAGGAAATGACATTTTATGCAAGATATATAGTTATTAGACAATAAGTGGCAAAATCACTAAAAGTAAGTAAACTGGTTTACACTACACATTAAAACAAAGTTATTGCAATAATAACATAATAATGACGCTTGAAACAAAAAATGCTTAAAGTGTGCCTGAAGAGTTAGATATGCATCATGGTATTGGATAACTATAGTGTTACACTGCTTTTCACACACCCCACATCATTCCTATTCTTTTTGTCTGTTTATTAATAAAAAGCTTCTAAAACGTTTTTTATTAAAGTCACTCCCAATAACTTACTTTATTCCTGAGTGATTGTCATAAGGAATAGTGTAAGGATGTATCCAGGTCCATAAGGTTCTTACTAAGCTTACAGCCAAATATAGACCATCAAAAAGCTTGTCCACATCACCCAATAGTGATGGGTAAAGTATGGTTGTCTAAGTTGCGTTTATCATAAAGTCAAAGTAAACTTTATTGTTAGTCAGATGTACTGTTCTGGATGGAACACTGGAAGACTGATAGCTTGATTCAAAATAAACACTGAAGTAATTTTGGGACTAAATGAGAAATTTCTTCTTAATGTGACCCTACCTATATGGAAGACAAGATAGGGTTCATCCACCATGACAGCTTGCAACTCAAAAACCTCTTCTTGAAAAAGTCAGAGCAATAAGTACTATCTTCCATGTGATGAACCTTAAATCAGTCTAATGGGTCGGTTCAAAGGGTGACAAGTCCAGGAGTTAAGATCCCAAGAAGGGGCCACCTGTTTTCTAGGAAACCTAAAGTGCAAAACTAAAAAAATGTTTTACCGAAACAGGAGATGAAATGGGAGGATCTATGAGCAGACATGCAGAACTGACTGCTATATGAATGAGCACTAATACAAGAATAAGAAAGACCAAAGGAAAATAAGTCGCACAAATACTTGAAAACAAGCGGTACATAATCCCTGATAGGGCCCTGGTTACTGGTTAGGCACCAACAAGAAAATCTTTTTCACTTGTCAATATAAGATTTCCTAGTAGCAGACCTTTTTGCCTCATTGAGTATCCGCTACATGTCCTCATGAAAAATATGTTTAAAGGTATCAAAACTGCATCATCCAGACAGAAGTCATTTGAGACTGGGGTGTATCAAACTCCCATCATCTTTTACAAGCAGGTCCTGTTTGTGAGGATATATGTGTTAAATATCCTTGTCCATATCCATAAGAAGGGAGAACCAATGTTGCTTGGGGCAAAAGCAAGTCACCACGGTGATATTTGGAGAGTCATTCTGAATCTTCAGAATTACCCTAGGAATGAGTGCAAAGAGAGGACATGCATAAAGGAACATCCTCAGCCACAAGGATAATAATGTATCTGTTTTCAAGGACTGCCTGCAAGGAGTCCCAATACAGAATTTGTTTAGTTGTCTGTTTTGAAAGGAAGTGAACAGATCTACTTGTGGTGTTCCCCACAAACGGATCGATTCTTGGAAGACTCTTTTGCTCAATGTCTATTTGTAAGGGTCTGTCCTAGATCTGTTCAAATTGTTTGCCTCTACATTTTGCTCTGACAGAATGCAAAAGGATTGGAGGATTAACCCATGCAGAAGAACTACCTCCCAAGCCATCACTGCCAGCCTGGACAGAGGGTATGAGCTGGTACCCCCTGTTCATTTATGTACCGCATCACTATGGTGTTGTCTTTAATCACTTGTAGAGGTTTAGGGGCCACATGTAATGAAGAGATTTTATGACATGGATTATAGCTAACATCTGTTTGACATTTATGCGCTTTGGTCTATTTGGAGAGTTTTACTTTGCCTTTGTTTACGAGACAGTCCGAATGGGTTTAGCAAAAAGCCCTTTTTCAGCAGTGGCCCATGGAGAAAAACCCAAGATACTTACATACATACATATTTTAGCTGATGCAACATCAACATACATTTAGCCATTTTAGTTATTCTCGGGGCAAGGTTTACAATACATAAATAACAACTTTGAAAAAATGTACAGTTATATTTGATGATATCAAACATATACTGTGCATACACATATATGCACAAATCATGCCACATACATATTCAGCAAAATTTATGATCTCTGCATTCCCTGTAATGCCCACCGAACTATAGAACATCTGAGTCCTGTACTAGTTGACACCATGTAATGCAGGCCTGCCTGCAAGATGTGCACAATGCAGGCAGGCAGTGACATACCAAAATATGCCTGCTACTGGCACTTTATATCTTTTATTCCTGCAGCACTCAATGCCACCAAAATGTGGGCTCACAAATTCAAGGCTATAACTGGTGTGGTAACTGAGAAAGGTTAGCTATATTCACAGATGATGTTATTTTGTACTCGATAAATACAGAAAAGGACATTTCATTACTGTGGAATATTCTGAGAAAGTTTTGGATCTTTTGAGATTGTAAAATAAATAAGGATAAAACAAAGGATACAGCAATAAACTATGTACCCACACACTGATTGGTTTAGCAATGCCCATATTTATCAAGGCATGATAAGATGAAATATTTAGGTGTATGAATTAAAAAAGGATTCTTTTATGACAGCTAAGGTCATGTGGAAAGAGACTAAACAAAAGATAACACAAAAACTCAGAAACTAGAAACCCTTCATTATAGATATGGATGCTAAAATTCAAGCAATGAAAATGTTCTTGTCCCTTTACTTTTATATACAGGTCAGGCTTATTTTTATCACTTAGTGGAGAAGCTGGGAACCATAATTAATAAAGAATTTATTTGAGAGAATAACGGGGCAAGAGTTAAATGGGGTATGCAGATTCTTTCCACAGAACAACATAGTTTGGATTACCTGCTTTGAAGTGATACTTAAGAACTATGCAGTTATGGCTCTTAAACATAACACAAGCAGACGGTCATAAGTCAAAGTGGAAAGGCATGATGATGAAATGGATGGGAGGAGGTCTAGTAGGATTGTGGTTGTAGGTCCTTAATTAGAATAACAGTAATCATGCAGAATATTACATTCATAAAGTAGGGAAAAGTATTCTAAGTTAACAATGGATAACCGAAGACAGAATTTTACCAACAGGAATGACTGCAGAAAATAGGCAAGAGGGGTGTGGAATTTCCTATAAAAAATCAGCAAAGGAACCAATCAATTAGAAGCAAATAACTTGAGAGAGAAAGGTAACAGAGTGGGATGAGGCCAGACCACCTTCACAACCAGGGGCTGATAAAAGAGTATAGGGGAAGATAACAGGACAGGGAATTGCTAAGTGAAAAACAGCTCTGGTAAAGTTCTTAACTGAGTTAAGAACAAAAGTTGCTGTGAAAAAAGGGATAATTAATAAAGCATATAAAATACTGCAGGACAGCCATAAGAATCAGAAGTTAGAAAAGACTGGGAAGAGAGAATGTAAATGCAATGTACAAAAGAACAATGAGGGACAGCTATATGGCTCCCAAGTATGTAACAAAGTCCAGAAAGTTTAGAATATTTGATTGGTATTTTTATATCCCAAGCAAACTTCAGAGATTTTTTTCGTCAGGTAGATAGCAAGTGCTGGAGGTGTGATGGGAATGAGAGAGGTGGTTGGGAATGTTTCTGGAAATGTGAAATGTAATGAGTTGGCAGATTTAAAAAAATCCATACAAGGTACTTTGCCATAAATGCTGGGGGAGCAAGTGGTTACAACTAATGAAATTATTAAATTGTCTAGTCATGGCAAGGTCTTACAAAGTTTAATGCTACTGCTGCTAAAAAAGCAATTACTAGAAAATGGGAACTGAAATTGAAATCATATGTAAATGAAGTACTGAACACTGTAAAGGATATAAAAGAAATGGAACTGGGAGAGTTAGAAAAGGGAAGGAAGAAATAAACATAATTTATGGGAACAATACATGCAGAATGATGGTCAGAAGGAGGACTGAGGTTTAAGGGAAGGCAGGAACTGAACAATTTATACAATGTTGGAGTGAATGATAGCTGTTTATTTATTTGACATTTGTTTACCTGGAAGGTCTGACTGGACAAGTAGTCCATTTTCATCAGAGGCCCATAGAGTAAAGCTCCACATAACAGTTAACAGATAAAATTTTATGAAGTAATATAAAACAGTATACAACTGTCAGCATAGTAAAACAAGACAAGCACATACATTCTAGTATATATAGTGTAGAATATACAGGGAGAATCTTATTTACATATTTGTGTTTAGGCAAATAATGGAATGGAATCAGCAGTTATTATACAACAGAGACAGTGGATAATGGAAAAACAGGAAGTGGGGAGATAAGGTAGAGAGTTTAGGGTGGTTAGTGAAGTCATGAGATAAAGATTATGACAAAGAATAGAAAGGTAAGGGAAGATAAGGGTGAGGAGAGAGGGGGAAAGAAAAGGTTAAACAAGGGAAGAAGTTTAGTGTGGGACAGTGTGAACATACAGAATTATGTGGTTAGGTTTACTGCGGAGGTGAGTCAGGTATATATGCGAGAATGAGAATTTAGGACAGATGGCAGAATCAGCCAGGGGATATACATGTACAGTGCCAGGATTTGGTTAAGAGAGTCTTAAGGAGTTGTTTGAACTTGGAGAGGTTTATGGTAGTTAGGATGTGTTGAAGGATGGTATTCCATATCCTGGAGCTATGGTTAGAATACAGAGAATCCCCAGATCTGTTATTTAATTTTGTGACTTTCAGTAGGAATTTGTCAGAAGATCTCAGGATTCTATTATTAGAATGCAGTTGTAGAATACTTCAGAGTGCTGGGCATTTGTCGGGTTGGTATATCATGGTATGGGCAGTTGTGAGTTGGGTAAGGATAATAGATTGGGCAGTTCTAACCAGTTCAGTTGGCGAAGAGCAATACAGTGGTGGGTTTTACGTGGAGAGACAGCTGCAAATCTGGCAATCTTGTAGCAGGTTTCAAGCTTACTTAAGTCTGTTTTCTTGAGGTTTGTGAAGATAGGAGAGGCATACAGTAGGGTGGATAGTAAGTGGGTCCTGGCAATAGATTGCGTGGTGGAGTTAGTGAGGTATGGCTTGACTGCATAGGGAACCTACTTTTATTTGAGTCTTTTTAAGGACTCCTGACAAGTGTTTATTGAACTTCAAGCCAGCATCAATAGTTACTCCCAGGAATTTTGCATGAGTTACAATTTTGATTATGGTATTGTTTGATGAGTAAAGAGGATAGATAATCATGGGATTTGATGTTGGAGAAGATCATTAGTTTAGTTTTATTGGCATTAAAGATTAGTTGATAATCAGTGAGCCAGGATTCTATGGCTGAGATATATTGTTGGGTTATTTCTTGTAGCAGTAGGAGGGAAGGTGCAGCGCAGATGAGAGTGGATCTGCGTATTGTATAATAGTGGTGATTGGGGAGCCTGTGGAGTTTGTTGGTGAAGATAGTGAAGAAGAGTGGACCTAGGATTGATCCCTGTGAGACTCCAACTGTGATGGGTAAGAGGGAGGAGAGGTCTAAATGCTATTTGACAGCCTGTTGACAGTCAGATAGGTAGCTATGAAACCACAAGAGGGCTGTTTGGCTTAGGTGTAGGAGTGAGAATTCATGAAGTAGCTTTTGGAGGGATACAGTGTCAAATGCCTTGAACATATCTAGGAAGATGGAGGCTACTAGCTGTCCATTATTTTTGAACTGGTTGATTGTGTTGGTGAAACTTGTAAGGGCAGTTGTGATACTGTGACCGGGTCTGAAGATGTGTTGGGAATTGGTAAGAAGATTATTACAAAGGAGATGATTCATGAGTTGTAGGTGCATACATTTTTCTAGAAATTTAGACAGTGGTGGTAGTATTGCTATTACCCTGTAATTACAGTGTTCTTTTGAGGTTCCACCTTTATACACTGGAATGATGTAGAATATTTTCCAGAGCTTGAGCACATACTGTTCTGTGATGGAATGGTTGATTAAAATAGAGACAGCTTATGCAATGGCTTTGGCTGCTAGTTTCAGATATTCATTGAGTAATTTAACAGCCGTGAGGAATGTTTTAGTTTTTCTGAGCATTTTTTTATGGTGCAAGTTTGGACACACTTGAGCGAAAAGGTATTAGTGGTTTCCACAGCTTCTATAGGTATAGATGGGGATGCATTGCTGTTATTTTTGGCTAATGAAAGTATGGAGTTGATAAAATAAGCATTGAACTGGGTAGCTATGTTGTCTGTGGATTTTGTGGTGGTGGGGGTTGGAGTACAGGATTGTCCAGGTTGCAGTAGGTGTTTTATAGTAGCCCAGAATTTTTGCAGCTTACTTTGTTGTTTTTGTTAGAGGCTGGAATAATATTTTTTTGTCAATTTTGATCTGCTTTTGGCTTTATTCCTTAGTTGCAGACAGTAATCAGGGGTGACCTGGTATTGTCTACAAGTTTTGTCTCTGTGCTTGAGTAATTGTCTGGTGTCCTTAAGACAGCCATGGTACATAGTTTGATTTCTGCCCTGACATTTCTAGAAGGTGCTAGGCTGTTTAGAATGTCTAAGAATTTGTTGTTAAAGTACTGTGCAGCAGTATCTAGACGGAGTGTCATTAGTGCAGACCAGTTATATTGTTGGAGGACAGATATAGAGGTATGGGGTGAGAAGTGTTTTTCGTTGCAAATTTGTTTGTATGTGGTGTTTTTGGAGGGTGTAGACATTACCTGATTAGCTTGGTAGGTAGATGGTCACTTAGGCTATCTGGGAGGCACCCTGACTGATAGGCTAGTGAAGGTGTGTCGGTTAAAGTCCAGTCAAGTATTGACTGCCTATTACTGGATTTGTCTATTCTGGTAGGGGATTGTATTGTTTGAGTGAATCTGTACAGGCTGATGAAGTCTGAGGTACAAGTGGGCCAGTCGGTGTTGAGGTCTCTCATTATTATGGTTTCCTGATTACAGGTTGAGGAGGTCCTGTGAAGAAAGTACTCAGTTGTGGAGAGGTTGTTGCCAGGTGGGATATAAATTGCTATAATGATTACGTGTTTTTGGGGTTAACTTCTAGACGAGTAGATAATATTTCAGCGTTATGAGTTTGGGGGTTTAGTTCTAAGCATGCCACTTTAAGTGTATTTTTGTAAATTATAGCTATGCTTCCACCTCATTTGTGTATTCTATGCACTCTATGGATATTATAGCCTGAGGTTAAGATTTCATTGTCAGTTATGTGGGGTTTTCGTCAGCTTTCAATTAAGACTACTATGTCAGGAAAGAAGGTGGTATGAAATTCACGTGTTTTGTTTGTTAGGCTCCTAATATTCATGTTGATGAGTAGGAGATCGACTGTATTGTGGGGGAGGTTGGTAGTGATATGGCAGAGTAAAATGGGTGATGATTGGGGTGTTTGAGCAGGTTGGGGCCCTGGGTTAGGGTGGATTTCACCACTTTGTTTGAGGTATGAAACTGTATGCAGAAATAGGTGTGTTTGAGTGTCAGTCTAGTGCATTTACATACTTTATATGGAGTACTCGGTTGACGTGCATATCTATATGTATAATATACTGTCTTAGTGGTGCTAATCAGGTAGGGTGCTATGATAATGTTTTGTGTATGCGGTGTGGGGTGGAGACAGAAAGGTATAGGTGGGTGAGGAGATTTTTGATATTGTGTGATGGTGGTACAATGTAATATGGAGGGATGGAATTAGAATTATGATAGAGGTGTGCAAGTAAAATTGTGGGGCTTAGGGTGATGGGAGTGGTATGATAGTTTAAATTGTTATGAGTGGGGTGACTTGATGGTGTATGCTAGTGGTATAATTAGAGGTAAACTATGTAGTGAGTGGAAAGGGTAGGAGTGGTTTACTGGTGGGGTGGGGAGTAGGTTAACAGTGAGTCATTAGGGGTGGTACTGCAGTTTAGCTGGTGGTTGGGTAATTACATGTGGTAGGTGTGGTCTGGTTAAAATAAATATAGGAGTAGTGGGGTGGGTGTGATTTGGGAGTAGGGGAGCGAAGTGAGGCCGAGTGGAGGGAGGGCAAATGGAGTGGGTAGGACCAAGATGCAGCTGACCACAAAAAACACTCAAGCAGAAAATTTGGTAAATGAAAAGGGATTTCCTTAAGTAAGTATTTGTGCATCACAGAAATGTGTGAAGGTGACAGGATGGGGGAAAGGGAATACATAGCTACAGAGAAATAATAAATAATAATAGAGCTAGGGCATACAAGCCAAACTAGGAGTTCTCGTAGGTGCTAACAGTATCTATGGATGTTTTAACAAACTGATAAGAATAAAAATTTAATTAGAACTATTGTAGGGTCTGTAGTTCTGAGCATACCTCTCAATCTCTTAGTGTAAGAAATCTGGACAAAGTCTGACAAAATGGAGGGACAAAGGACCAAAAAAAGGAACAGATTTTAAATACTGCTCTTATAAACTTAGAAAGTTGACAGAATAACAGGATTTGTCTTAGCATGCATTTTTCTGAAGAATACAAAGTCTGAAACTCAAATGCATGTCATTATTTACAGACTTCAATCCACAGATCATCCTAGGGATTTTCCAGAAAAACACAGATTTTATGAGAAAAAGGCCAAAAATATAAAGCAAAAATCTGGACAGTTGAGAGCTATGGTTCTGAGAAGCACAGTGAGACCCTTTTGGAGGATGCCTGTGTCAGCCGGTGGGTCAATTATAGCCCCTAGTTTGCAGTCATCTGCGAACCTGGTCAGCCATAGTCGTCCTGTGCTTGTCTGAACCTCTGAGAAGTACATGCCAAACAGGAGGGGTCCCAGGACTGAGCCCTAGGGAATGCCACTTGTAACCAGTTTAGAGTCAGACCTAGCTCCCGCAACTCTCACCATGTGGGTTCTTGTCCATGAGCCAATTGGCAACACATTTTGTGATATAGGGGTTTATGTTCAGGCTGGTGAGCTTGTCTATAATACCAGAATGGGGAATGGTGTCGAAGGCCTTTGCGAGGCCTAGGTAGGCGGTGTGTACCACCTTTCCCTCGTCTATAACCTTGGTAACTGTCTCAAAGTAGTCAACCAGGTTTAGGAGGCACGATCTGCTGTTAACAAAGCCGAACTGAGTAGGGTCCAGTGTTTGGAGGTTCTCAATGTCTCAGTTAATGAGTTCCATGATGATGCACTCCACAGCCTTGCAGACCAAGCTAGTCAGGCTTATAGGGCGATAGTTCCCGGGGTCTGTTGTGGCCCCACCTTTGTGAAGCGGAACAACCGTTGCTGTGCACCACTCTATGGGTACGTAGCCTGTGGAGAGGTTGAGTTTGAACAGTGTGTTTAGGTGAGGAGTTAGTTCATCTTTGAGCTCATGTAGGATGCAGCCTGGGACACCGTCCGGTCCCACTGATGCTGTGTTTTTGGCTTTGGAGAGGGCTATTTTAACTTGAGTGTATGTGATTTCAGGAGCTCTACATTTTTCTGGTATGGTTATGGGCCCTTTTGGGGGTGAGAGGGGGGTGAAGTTTGCACTGAACCTGTCTACCAGGATGTTGGCAATATCGCTTGGTTCAGTGTGTTTTGTGCCATTCTGCACTAACTCTGAGCAGATCTGAGCATTGCCACTTAGATTCTTGACATAGCTAAAGAATGCTTTCAAATGCCTGGATAGGTACAGTAAACTGTTTTACTGAATGGCTGGTAAGGTCGAATAGAGAGCCTTGTCCTTCTGTAGTGCTAGGGTTTATAAGTGCTTGCTATGAGTTTTGAGCAAGTGCTGGGCTGACAAATGAATGGCTTGAGTGCTTAAGTTGAAAGTTTGTCTAGTTCCAAGGGAAAAATTGAAGAGGAGACTTTTGTGGAGCCAGGAATAGTTATACCCTAGCTAACCGGGCAAATGTGTTTTTTACAGCAGGGAAATGAAAGAGGGAGAAATTAGCCCAAAATGGCCAATAAACTACTACTTTCTGGGCTGAAACCACTCCTCCAGGGACAGATGGGCTGCTCAAAGCTCCCCTCTCTCACAGGTGAACAGAGAAACTTCCTTCTATCCAAGTAAGGTATGGGCAAACAGAGATTTGTAACATAGCCCTGAATTCAGCACTAACCTGAAACCTGGACTATACTAGCTTAGAAAGGCGGGAAACAAGTACATACATATATATATATATATATATATATATATATATATATATATATATATATATATTTTTTTTTTTTCCAGAAAATAAAGCAGATACAATCAAAAACAAGAAGTTATGTACTCACCATAACGTTCGATGTATGTAGTCCATCTCGCCTCACATTCTTACCTGTGGGTTCGGAGCCGAATGTCGGTTCTGACTCGGCCATACTTTTAGCTCAAAGTCTTTCTATTGGCTGAGCTAAGATGGTATCCCATGCTGCGCTGCTCTCTATCCCCAGATCTAGTTTGCTGCGATCACCAGCACTCATTCTCCATGCATAACAACACCTAAGGAAGAAAGAACAAAACAATAATGAAGGGAGTTCTGAAACCAGGCCTAACCTCCAGATCTTCCAGGACAGGGGAAGGTGGGGGGTAAGTAAGAATGTCGAACGTTATGGTGAGTACATAACTTCTTGATGATATGTAGTCCAATCTCGCCTACATTCTTACCCATGGGACAGCATCCCCAGCACCTACATCCTGGGAGGCTCAGTGGAAAATACTCCTGAGCACTGTGGAACCAAAGGAAGACCTGCCTCTAGATACCACATCTAACTTGTAATGAGTAACAAAGGTGTGAGGAGATGCCCAAGTAGCCGCAGCACAAATATCATCCATAGACAATCTGGCCTGAAAAGCTGTAGATGTAGATACAGACCGGGTAGAGTGAGCCTTCACTTGGAACAGTAAATCTCTTTCCCCGAAGTATAAATGAAAGAAATACAACTGGAAATCCACCTGGACAACATGACTTTGGAAACAGAAGACCCAATTCTGTTTTCCAAAAATGAAACAAACAACTGATCAGATTTTCTGAGGTCCTTCGTTCTGTGCAAATAAAATCGTAATTGTCTGTGCACATCCAACTGATGAAATTTGAATTCTGCCTTGTTTGAGAACTGAAGAAAAAACACTGGCAATTCAATGGATTGATTAAGGTTACTAACTGACGCTACTTTGGGAAGAAAGGAAGGATTCGGTATGAGAGAAACCCTGTCCTTATGAAACATCAAACAAGGAGGTTTGATTGATAAAGCTTGAAGCTCCGAAACTCATCTGGCTGACGTGATGGCTACCAAAAAGACAGTCTTCCAAGTTAAGAATTTTAAATTGCAAGTGGCTGCAGGCTCAAAGGGGGGTGAAGTAAGACCCTGTAGAACAAAGTTTAAGTCCCAAGGCATAACAGGTTCAGAGACAGGAGGGCGAACCAACAAAGTGCCCTTCAGGAAAGCCTTACAGAGTCTATGTGCCATTAGGCTAGGTTCGTCTGCGACATGAAAGGGAGAAATTGCCGCCAACTGGACTTTAATGGTTGTGGCAGCTGAACCCTGGTTGAAAAGCATAGAAAGGAACTCCAACACTGACGAGATTGGAGCTGTGTAAGGGTCAATCTTTTTGGCATGCACCCAGATGGAAAACCTCTTCCATTTGCTGTAATAAATCTTCCTGGTCGAAGGCTTATGAGAGGAAGATAGAATATGAACCACCTCCAGCGAAAATTGGTGAAGCCTAACTAATGACGGAAGTGGAGTAGCCAGGCTGTTAACCGGAGGGTCCGAAGAGAGGGATGGAGCTGGCCTAACATGCGAGTCAGTAAGTCTGGTTGTGGGTCCAGAATCCAAGGAGTGTCCATGAGACAGGGATGGAGAAAAGGGAACCAAATTTGACAAGGCCAGTGTGGAGCAATCAGAATCATTTTGCTTCCCAAGGATTGTGCTTTCTGAATAACCTTTGACAGCAAAGGAACTGGAGGGAAGGCATATATTAGACCGGAAGGCAAATCGTGGACCAGAGCGTCCCTGGGTGACTCCCCCTGAGGGGGGATAAGGGTGAAGTAGCTGCTGCATTTGGCATTGAGGGGGCTGGCAAAAAGGTCACAGCAAGGCTGACCCCACCTGGGGAAAATCTGCTCCGCCACTTGACAGTTCAGGGACCACTCGTGAGGCATCAGAATAGCTCTGCTTAGCCTGTCTGCGATCACACTGGACTTCCCCGGAATGTGCGTTGCTAAGAGAAAACGTTGGGAAGACACTGCCCACTGCCACACTCGCATGGCCTCTCTGCAAAGGGGAGATGACTTGGTTCCTCCCTGTTTGTTCAGATACCATACCACAAACATATTGTCTGAGTGGATTGCAGTAGTCCCGACAGGAAGAAAGCTCTGAAGTGCTTGCAACGCTAGTAGCACTGCTCTCATCTCCAGGACATCGATATGCAGATCCATCTCGTGCTCTTGCCATGTGCCTTGGACTGTCCTGCCTAGATAATGCCCCCCCCACCCCATCTGGGAGGCATCCGTGGTCACCGTGGCAACTGGAGGCGAAGGAACAAAGGGCTTTCCCACATTGAGGTTGTCAGCATGAAGCCACCAACTGAGATCCTGTTTGCACCTGTCTGTGAGTAGAATAGGGTGAGAAAGTGGAAGATGTTGAAGAGACCACTGTGTGAAGAGTAGCCACTGAAGGAGCCTCATATGTAACCTTGCCAGGGGGACTAACATAATCGTAGCAGCCATCATCCCCAACAATTGGAGGACCAATCTTGCCTTCACTCTTCTCAGAGGGAGCAAGGCATAAACCTGTTGTTGTAGGACTCTGATTCTTTCTTGTGGTAGAAACGCCCGCATGAGGATGGTGTCTAATTCAGCGCCTATAAAGGTGACATGCTGCGAGGGCAACAAGGCAGATTTTTCCCAGTTCAAGGTGATGCCCAACTGTTGACATAGGTTGATATAGCGTCTTTGGTCTGAAGTAGCAGATGCCTGGTGGTGGCAGTAAGGAGCCAGTCATCCAGGTATGGAAACACTTGGAATCCCTGATGTCTCAAGTGAGCAGTCACCACTGCCATGCATTTGGTAAACACCCTGGGGGCTGTGGTGAGACCAAAGGGAAAGGCTTGAAACTGAAAGTGACTGGCTCCCAGTCAGAAGCATAGGTGACTTCTGGATGCCCTGTCCATCTTTATGTGGTAGTAAGCATCCTTGAGGTCGATGGAGCACATCCACACTTCTTTTCCCAACAATGGGAGAATAGACTGCAACGTGACCATTCGGAACTTGGACTTTTGCACATGGGTGTTCAATCGGCTAAGATTCAAAAAAGGTCTCAGGCCCTGTCCTTTTCGGCACCAAAAAGAATCTGGAGTAAGTCCCTAATCCAATCTGGTCTGAGGGGACATGTTGAATGGCTCCTTTTTCTAGCAGCTTTGAAACTTCTGAAGCTGCGGAATCCCTTTGACTGGTTGGAACATCCGGGATTTTCTTGATTGGAGGGGGATTTGACAAGAAGGGAATGACATATCCTCCGGAAATTATTTGTAGAACCCATTGGTCCTGGGTGATATCTTGCCAGGCCTCTGGGTATAATGAGATTCGACCCCCGACTGGCTCTGGAAATGCACAGTCAGGCCTCCCATCAGGAGCGGTGGTAGGGGGAACTACAAAAGGAATCGCTGTCTCCCAAGTTGCGAGGGCCTCCTCTGCCCCTAGGGTGGCATCTACCTGAATAACCACCCCCTCCCCTGCCTCTGGAGGGGGGCTCGCCTTGTGCACTGGAAAAAATCCTCTGTGATTTCTTGAACCACATCTTTCCACCCCTCTGCACCTTGGGATAAGGCCTAGAGGAAAGGGAAAAATGGACTCCTACAACAGACAGAGTTTTTCCCTCTTGCTCGCACCTAGTGAGGGTGTCTTTCACCTTGGTTCCGAACAAAGTGGAACCATCAAATGGGGCATCAGTGAATGCAGACTTGAAGGCCTCCGCGAAATGACAAAAGCGCATCCAGGCCTGTGTCCTAAGAGCGACTCCTGAACTTACTGCCCTACTTGCTCCCTCGGCTGGGTGGGAGATCAGCCTCATGGAGGAGTTTGCAATAGAATTGAGGGTAGACATCTGAGCGTTGACCTTCTGAGCCACGGCCTCAGAAACGTTACCCATTAGAGTATCTCCAAGCTCCTTTAGGAGATCTCTCTGGAGCCGTCTAAAATGTGATAAGTAATTAGTGACCGCAAAGTAAAGGCCGTTGAAGAAAACGTATGCTTCCCATACCGGTCCATAGTCCTAGACTCCTTGTTAGGGGGGTGGACGGTGGAAGAAGTCTCAGCTAATTCCTTCTGGGTGGCCGCTGCCACCACCATGGCATCCATAGGGACTCCCTTGGATAGAAATTCCTTATCAGGAGGGGCAGACAAAAATTTATTGGGTCTCCTGGGGACTGGTTCCACAGAGTCAGGGGTTTCCCACACCCTTCGACAAATCAGATCCAGAAGCTCGAAGGGTGGAGACACGCATGAGGCAGAGGGCTGAGCACCAAAGGCCTTCAAAAACACCAACTCCTGTTCGGAGGGGGCTTTGGATGGCCAGTCACCTCTTTGCTTCAAAATTTCTAGGATGTCAGAGAATGAAACATCCTCAGAGGATGACTTAGGGGACCCCTCCGATTCCTCAAGGTCGGTGTCTGACGTGAGAGAATCATCTTGGGAATCTATGTGCTTCCTCTTGCACATTCTCTTTCTGGGTAGCTCCTCAGGCAAAAATTCTGAGGGGCCCTCAGAAATATGGGGACCACTCGTGAGGGTACCCTGAGGCCTTGGGGCTCCACTGTCCAGAGATAGATGGTGATCAGAGACCTGCACCGGTGCAGTAGGGGGCAGAGTGACCAAACCGTATGATGCCGCTGGTGACCTGGCCAGTGCGCTCCGCATGGCCTCGAAAGCTGGTCCTCCCGGATCCAAAGATCGACCAGCCTCTGAAGCCGAGACAGGAGTCAGGCTTCCCCACGCCGAAACACCGAGAGGGAGACTAGGAGCAGAGAGGTGTCCAGAAACCTCTCCCTCGAGTCCGACCAATGAATCCTGAGTCCTGAACCCCGTGGACAGCGCCGGCGGGGTCGGAGCTGATGTCGGAACCGATAAACCAGGAGGGGCTGTCGGAACCAACCTAGGGACATCACAAAGAGCTGAGCACTCCGGCTCTGAAAGCTGAGATGCGCTCGGAGGAGGAAGAATCGATGTAGGTTGAGGGTCGGCTCCAGAGCCGACTGGGTTGGAGCCGAAAACAATTTTGCCAGTACCGGTGACTGAAGAAGTCTCTGCACCTCTCTATCGATGTCCACATCCGATAAGGTCCTGGAGGATTTGGAGGATAGGGAAGGAGATCGAGACCTCCTCTCTGAAGGAGACCTGCGAGGATGAGATACCGGCCTAATGCTAGGTGACCGGCTCCAAACAGGCTCCAAGAAAATTGGAGCCGAAGCAGGTTCCATAACCACTGACACTTCCTGCAGCCTCGAGGACAATGGAGCCGAGGATGTCGTTGAAGATTTTGCTGTTTTCTCCGGCAGCTCCGAGGATACTGATGGAGCTGGGGATCGCATTTTAGCCTTGGAAGATTTAGCTATTGATGGAGAAGCCTTAAAGCTGGAAGCACTATCCAAACCCTCCTCGAAGGAGGGTTTCAGAAGTCCCTTCAAAATCAATTTGTTCTTCCTTTCCTGAAGAACACACAGGCTAAAGGCATGACAAAAACTACACGATTCCTGGAGGTGAATCGCTCCCAGACAGTACACACAAACAGAGTGTCCATCAGTGATGGACATCTTATAACTGCACTTGGAGCACTTCTTAAAGCCCGAGGGCTTATGCTCCTTAGTATCTTTAGACATAGTTACCACAAACACCAAGTAACTAACTCAAAACTAGACCAACGGTCAAACAGACACAAGTGTGGGAACAGGACAAACAGTACACCACAAGGACCTCTAACTAAAATGGTCCTTAGACACAAGTACAAGGGGAGGACTAATTCCTCTAATTTAAACAGTTTAAGCCCAAGGGAAAAAGTTAGCACACAAGGAAAGCAAGGGGACAGACTAAGTCTTCTAACTGAAATGGGCCTAGCCCATTGGAAACAGCTAGTGGGATACCACAAGAACACGCTATAAGAAAAAAAAAAACTTTTCCGGAACACAGTCAAGAAACACACACAAATAGCTATGAAAATAGCTTTTATTTTGCAAAAACATCTCTGTTATAAAGAAGAAAAGGTACTTAGCCACAGCCAAGAGCGAGACCATATCCGAGCTACACGAGCGGCAAACGAGATCTGGGGATAGAGAGCAGTGCAGCATGGGATACCATCTTAGTCCTGCCAAAAGAAAGACTTCAAGCTAAAAGTATGGCCGAGTCGGAGCTGACATTCGGCATCGAACCCACGGGTAAGAATGTAGGCAAGACTGGACTGCATAACATCACACTTTAAATGTGCATAAAAAGATGCTTATTGTTATATATCTCAGTTCAGAGTTGTAGTCAATGCCCTAGTAATAAAGTAGGAAGAAATACAAATACAGTAAAAGCAGATGAATAAAGTGCAATTTTATATATATATATATATATATATATATATATATATATATATATATATATATATTAAACAATAGAAAACGAACAATCTGATTTAAACAAGTTACCCAATTAACCAGAAAAAACTCAAAACTGAGCCCTGTTCCAGCAGTCTTAAATCAGACAGGTTCTAGCTGCACACTCCCATTACTAGGGTGCAGGGGAACCTTCTCCAAAAAAGATGGCCTGGATCAGTGCTCAAGTTATACAAACAAAGCTAGATTCAGCAGGCATGAATTTGGTCCTATGCTACAGCAACAAGGTGCACCAATTTCAGAAAGAAACACTTCGAATAAGCAGGCACAATAAGACTGTGACCAGAAATTCCCAGCTCAGATGGGCAGAATCCAGCCTCCCCTCCCACAAGAGAGCAGACCACAAACCTTCTTAATGTAGAATAACTGGCCTCAAGCCCAAGTGCTTAAACCAGAACTAATACACTTTTAGAATAGCAGACACTGTGCTTTCAATCAGCAATTCCCAGCTTAGAAGGATGTAAGCTATCTGTCCTGCCACAACAGTGCAGACCACAAACCTCCTTTATGTAAAACAACTGGTATGAAGCCCAAGTGCTTAAACCAAAAGACTAAGAATAACAGTTACAATTCAATCAGGCTACTAACAAGCAGCAATAAGTGCAGCAGAATAAATAAAATTGAGTACTTTTAAGAAGAGGCAAAAGCAAAATAAAGTAGGAGGAAACACAAATACAGTAAAAGCAGATTTTTTTTTTTGTTAGCAAAGTGCAAGGAGAGAGGGAGGAAGGAAGAACCTAAGTGGGTTGGCCTTCTCAAATCTTCTCTCTGTATTATGTAGAGTGAACACTAGACTCACAATATGATCTCACTGTATTCGGTTAAGTGAGCAAATCATCATCATCATCATCTTTCGGCTTTTCCCATTAGGGGTCGCCACAGCGGATCATCTCTTTCCATTTCTTCCTATCCTCTGTATCTTGCTCTATCACACCAACTGCCTGTATGTCCTCTCTCACCACGTCCATAAACCTTATCTTAGGCCTTCCTCTTTTCCTCTTACCTGGCAGCTCCATCCTTAGCATCTTTTTCCCAATATACCCATCATCCCTACTCAGCACATGTCCAAACCAACGCAATCTCGTCTCTCTTGCTTAAGGACTGCAAATAAGAAAGGTTAAGTGAGCAAATGAGATGGACTAAGGAGGAGTGTTCAAATACAGACTTACAGGAGGGGCGTGCAATTCCAGAGGAACCAACACTAACACCAAAACAAGAACAAGGAGGGTGGGTGGGGACAAACAAGAAGAAGAATAAGTATAGTTGTACAGATTACAGAGATATTAAATCAAAATGCAGACAAAAAATGAGAATAAACACTTATCTTTTCTCAATATCACAGCTGGCAGCAGGTCAATCTCTCTGCAGCAGGTATATATATATATATATATTTTTTTTAACATTTGTTGACCGGCTAGGTTCCACAGATCCTGTTTTCAGCGGAGGCCCGGGGAGAAATGCTCCAGACGCATGTCTTTAGAATGTGGGAGGAAACCGGAGTACCCGGAGGAAACCCACAACAGGGAGAACATGCAAACTCCACACAGAAGGCACCCCGGCTGAGAATCGAACCAGAGAACCTCTTGCTGTGAGGTGACAGCATTAACCGCTGCACCACTGCGCCGCCCATATCTGATTTAAAACACAGGACAGAAACCAAACAATACAGATGCTGGAATACTTTGGCCGGATGAAACTAGTTTTGAAAACTTACTGACACTAAGAAAACAGACAAGGCCTCCAGACAAAAAATTTCACTACAACCGAGGTCAACACTAAGAGATATACAGCTATAACACACAAGAAGAAGAATAAGTACAGTTGTACAGATTACAGAGGTATTAAATCAAAATGCAGACAATCTCTCTGCAGCAGCCTGAGCAACAGGTATATCTGATTTAAAAAACACACACATACATACACACACACACACACACACACACACACACACACACACACAGGGTCTACTGGAAAAACACCGAAATTCCACTTGTTCGAAAACAAACAGTGGAGTTTCAGTTTCGCGAAAGTGCACTTCCGCAAAGAACGGTTCAACGAACCATTAAGGAACACGGGTGCTGAAGCACACTACAGTGGGGAAAGAGAGTTTACGTATTTCCCCACTGTAGTGCAATCTCGGAGTGAGAATAATAAAGAAGGGTGGGTGTGAGGGGTGCAGCCCCCATGCATTCAAGTAGATTGTGTTTTTTTTTAACATACTTTAACAAAAGCACTTTTTCGATGAAAGCGCTTTTGTTAAAGTGTGTTCGGTGGTAATGGATTCGGGCTTTTGAACTTTCGTTTAAGAGTCCTAGATCTATAATCTATATCTAATCTCTCTCTCTCTACATATATATATATATATATATATATATATATATATATATATATATATAATTATTATTATTTATTTATTTATTTTGCGGAGCCCTAGGGAGAAAATCTCCAAAACAAAGTAGGGGAAAAAAAGCATGCAAGTTATATTAACACAAGCTACATAGTTACAAATTGCAAAAAGATGAGAGAAAAAAATAGGTTAGCATAGATAAAATTTACAAGCAGATGTCACAGTATAAAGTTATATCAATTAACAGCAATGTGCACATTATTATTGGATAAAGGATGACATTTTTATACAGACAAAGTTTACAGCTTTCACATTGCTGGATGGATGAACAGATGACTTTTTGTACAAATGTTTACAGTGAGCACTGAGAAGCTGTCAAATGGGGGTTATACAGCCTGCCAAATTAAGGAAAGACACTGCAGTAAACCATGTTTGAATACAAAAACAGGAACAGTGAATAAAAAATAAACACTAGAAACGTTCACAGTTTAATAAAAATAAAAAAGTGCAGATGCAAATACCAATGCTTTCAGGTTTCCCCTTCCTCAGTCTGACTGAGAAAGTGGTTGGAGTAGAAATATGATTGCAGAAGAGTCTTAAAGGAGGATGTACACTTTAGAAGTCTAAGGTCAGGAGGAAGGTTGTTCCAGGTCTTAGCAATTTTGTGGGCAGAGATTCACCAGAGTTGGTTTTGCAAGAAATGGTTTCAATTAAGGCTTTGTTGCTGGAGCGTAGTTGTCTGTTACAATTGTGGAAGTTAAGGAAGCCATTCAGGGCAGGGTTTTTTTTCAGGGTAATAAAGTATTTGGTGGGCTAAGTTGAGTTGGTGATATTCTAGTAGGTTGGGGAATTCTAGCCAATGTAAGGTTTTGTAGGGCTTAGCAATGGTGGGAACATAGTTTGACATTAACGGCAAATCGAGCGATGATGTTGTAGCAGATGGAAAGTTTATTTAATTCAGTTTTATTTAGATTTGTTAGTGAAGGGGAGGCATATAGAAGTGTGGATAGAAGGTGACTTCTGGCTATGGCAACACGAGATTCAGAGGTTGGATACCTTTTGCATCTGTAGAGGAAGCAAAGTTTTTTGTGGACTTTAAATATGAGCTGTTGGTCAATGGTGATTCCGAGGAGTTTTGCCTCTGACTAGGATGACTTGGGTGGTGTTGGTGGAGAATATGGAAAAAGAGAGGGTGTTGGGCTTAGCTGAATGCAACAGCACGAGTTGTTTTTTGGGGGGATTTAGTATCAATTGTGAGTTATTGAGCCAGTTCTCAATTCAGTAAAGGCTAGTTGGGCTTTTCATTGTAGAAGATGGATGTTGGATGCAGAGCATATTAGGGTTGCATCATCAGCATACTGGACTATATCAGCTTTTGTGGTAGTTAGGTGCAGTCGGATGAAGATATTAAAGAGAAGTGGGTCGAGGATAGAACCTTGGGGTACACCTAGAGTGACTGGGAATGGGGTGAGATAGGCAGTTGATCCTTTTTTTCAGACTGGTGTCTGTTGTCTGAACCAGAGCAGAGTGGGGGTGTTGAAGCTGAGGTCAGAGAGGCAGGTTAGAAGTTTCTTGAGATACCATGTCAAACGCCTTGGATAAATAAAGGAAGGTAGCAAAGACTAGTTGACCTTGGCTCCTGTAAGAGTTTACAGTGTCGGTGAATCTGAGTAGGGCAGTGGAGGTACTGTGGGATGAGCAGCAGCAGTGTTGAGTTGGGGAGAGGAGGTTATTGGAGAGATGGTGGGAGAGGATTTGGTGATGTATGCACCTCTCTAGAATCTTTGAGAGGCGGTGAAAGAATTGCTATTGGACGATACTTTGAGAGTTCGGTAGAGGGGCCACCTTTGTGTAGGGGAATAATGAGTAAGGTTTTCCACAAGGTTGGTACGGTGTTTTCAGTAATGGATCTGTTAATTAGTAATGGAATAGGATAGGTTATGGTTGTGGATGCAATTTGGAGGTATTCAGCAGGGAGGTTGTCGGCGGAGAGGGTGGTAGGTTTGAGTTTAGTTAAGAGTTTTTCTATAGATGATGTTTGTACTGGTTTGAGTGAGAAGGGGATGATGTTTTGTAGGGTCATAGGGGGTTGGGAGATGGTGGGGGTTGAGTCATTTATGAATAAAGTATTTAGGAGGTGTAAGTAGGATGTTTAGAAATGTGGAGTTGAAGTATTCAACTGCTCTGTCTAGTGGAAGGATTTTGATGGGAGACTAGTCAGAGTATTTCAAGGCCATGAGGAAATCCTCTTTGGGGAAGTTTTTGCAAGTGGATTTGTAGGAGGGACGGGGAGTTGATGGTTTTTAGCCCATGTCCAAGGATAAAGGTGGGTTGGCCAGTGTGCCACACAGGTGGGCAGTACTGGCTGATTGAAGAGGATCCAGTCGAATGTGGATTCCCTTTTGGTGGCCTTGTCTATACACGTGGGAGACTGGATGAGTTGGGTGAAGTTATACAGATTGATATGGTAGGTGGGACTGGGAGAGTATATATAGTTCCAGTCAACATTAACATCACCTAGTATGATGGTTTCCTGGGGTAGAGAGTGGGCGGCTCAGTGGAGTATGGTTTCAAGGACTGGTAGGTTCTCACCTGGGGGTATATAGATGCCAATTAAGTGAAGATGTTTGTGTTGATTTAAGGAGAGTGTTTTGCAAGTAAGGTTTCAGCATTTTTAAAGTCTGGGGTCTATATCCAAGAATTGAACTTGTTTTATAGAGTAGGCTATTCCACCGCCTCTTTTGTGTACCCGGTCAGACCTGAGAATACTGTAACCAGGTGGGGTTATGGAGTTGTCACTGATTTGTTGTTTAAAAGCCTAGGCTAGTGACAGAACAGTTGTATGTTGAAAGAGTGGTAATTGGTACAGTAAAGAAGATCTTGTGTTAGAAGAGGGGTGTGGAGTGGATGGGAGAAGAGCTGATTGACAGGACTGTTGGAATAGGATGGGAGAGACTAGAGTGGGGGAGGTTGTGGGAAGTGTTGGGATTGGGTGGTGGATGTTGGAGAGAAGGTAATGTTTATTGGCTGGTGGGTGTGGCAGTGGGTCAAAAAACATGAATGAGCAGTACTCGGCCTGATAAGCAAGTCGTCCTTATCTGCACCAAGGGTCTGAGGACTAAGATTCTGGTTATTTATGGTGGTGTGCTGAACTTGTGAGTAGTAGGGGGTTAAAAGCACAGTTTTTACTGGGTGACAGAGGCATCCTGTACTGAATGGTTTTTAGGTGGGAAAAGAATTCAGGTAGGCAGAAGGGACTGCTAGAACAGTTCTACCGGTAGCTGTAGAAGGAGTGGGATACCTGGGAATATACTGCCATCTAGTGGAATAAAGATTAAGTTTATGGGAGGCCTCAGGATTGAACTGGGGTGGAAATGGGTGTTGAGATGTGGGCTACGTTGCGAGTGTGCGAACCTGTAGTTGTTTTTACAGCAATCAGAAAAAAGCACATTATATAGGTGAGCCTCCAACAGTTGGTGGGCAGCTTTAGTTAGATTTTGACCTGGCTGGTAGTCTTTTTGTGTTGAAAGCACCCGTTAGAAGAAATTAGCACTGGGAGTGGGATTCTGTGTCGGGTGATCTCTACCACTGCTTAGACTGGCTGAAAAAAAAAGGGAGACTTTCAAAAAAATGCAAACAACCAGCTGGTAAATGTAAACTGTTCCACCAAACAGGCAAAGATGACAGCAAAGAAAAATATGGTAGAAGTTGTATGAAGCATAGCTCCAGACCATGCAAAACAAACCAAAAACTCCAACATTCGGTAAGCGCCCTCACCACTGTCCATGGCCTCCCCAGACCACACACAAATGCAAAAACACACACAGAAAGGTCTTCAAAGCTATCCCTGTGCACCTCACCAACCAGAGACCACTCCCAGTCAATCAAGCCACCTCAGGCACATCCTCCTCCAAAAATAAACCTCTCCAAAATCTGCATAGTGTTTAAAAAATCTTTAGAACTAAATGTTCGAGTGAATGAAGAGCCCCCTGCTAGTCAATCACTTAAAGCATTGTAGCCATGCTTAATAAAACCTTAATAAAGTTGGAGTGAGAATGCATAAGACAGTTCTATAAACAGAGACAAGCAATACAGTATACCTCAGTCATCGAGTATTCACAAAATTTGTAAAAGGTTCGAAAAACAGCAGCTCTTGCACACCACTGGGATGTGTACAGCAGTTCAGGGCACGGTGTACAGTAAAAAAATGTCACAGATGCCAGAAGAGAAATTTAAATACTGCAAGGGATCTTGGGACAAGAAAGCAAAACTAAAACCTTATAATCTGTTCGGGTCAGTGTGGTATAATAAAATAAATAGCGTATTTCCTGGACCAAGATGCAGCTAAGAATAAGTCTAACCAAACAAATAGTATATGGACAGTATTAGTCAGGCCTATTTAATAGTAACTCTCAAGCAACCAGAAACTACAGTTATCTGGCATCTACCAATCCCCCATGGGTGCCGGTTAACTGAGAGTTTACTGTATTGTAGGATCTGTAGATCCAAGAAACACAGTGGGGCTACAGCAGGGATAAGAGCCAGAAATGAACAGGGGGGGAGAGTTGGAAGTACATCTCAGTGAAGTGCAGGTAGCCCTTCTTTTGACAGATAAGGTGAAGTTAAAAGTATAAGATTAAAACATACATTTGCAATATGCTAGCCAAATACTGAGGAGCACAAGCCAGTTTACTGGGTAGTCAATAAGGCTTCATGCTGGGTACACAGGTAGTTTGCAGTGTGAGGTCTTTAACCGGGGCTTTATACCCTTAATCACTGAGTATTCACAATATTTGTAAAAAGTTCCAAGAACAGCTCTTGCACACCACCGAGACATGTACGGAAGTTCAGGGCAAGCTGCAGAGTAAAAAGAAAACATATATGCATAGTGCATGAAAATGAGTTTGCCATGTTTTTTTTTTTTTTATTATTTTTGTATGTGTAACTATGTTATTGTCTTCTATGTAAAAATTTAATATAGGCATTTCAAAAATAGAACATACCTATAAAATCATAAAACAATGACAGATACAAGATGGGTATCCACAAATTTATTCCAGGATTTTCTGTTAAGACCCCCTGCAGAAAGGAAGTGTGGCCAGAGGAAAGGTACCAGTAAGGAGTCTCTGTGCTTGGAGTTTGTATGAATCTATAAATAATGACGGTTGCATGCTGAAGTCTGCACTACCTTTCATAAAAAACATTCTTGTCTCCTCTTGACCTTTTAGGCAAATTCTGTTTGCACCATGAAGTTTCTTATGTTCAGTTTTTTGAGTCACATGCGAAAGCTTTTAAATATTTTTGTTTGCTTTACATACTTATGAATCTCAGTAATGATATTTATGTTGAATAAACAAGGACAAAGAAAATGAGAAGTTATGTACCTACCATAACGTTCCATGTTAGTTGTCTTCTTCTCGCCTTCTTTCTTGCTGGATGGGTTCGGAGCCGATCCTCGGCTCCGACTCGGCCAATACTAAAGCTCGAGAGCTTATTCCACCGGCTCGAGGCTCCCCTATATCCCACAATGCTAGGCAGTAACTACTCAGATCTCATTTGATAGCTAAAACCATAGCAGTTCTAGTCTCCATAGGATGGAGAAGAGAGAAAAAAACCCACCTCTAGATAAACCTGTATGTAAGCTACCACAAACAGAAAAAGGGAGAATAGAGGTGGTAGAACATGTGGGAAGGAAGCCCCAATGGAAGATCCCAAAAATTCCTATCGGTCTGTCCAGGTTGGGGGGAAGGAGGGTGGGACGCAAGAAAGAAGGCGAGAAGAAGACAACTAACATGGAACGTTATAGTAGGTACATAACTTCTTAATGTTAAATTGTCTATCTCACCTTCATTCTTGCTGGATGGGACCGCGTCCCTAGCACCTTACCCCGGGTGGCTTATCGGAACAGACTCTTGAGAACAGTGGAACCAAAGTTGGCACGGTTTCTGGAGGCCATATCCAATTTGTAATGCGAGATAAAGGTATGAGGTGAAGTCCATGTGGCTGCTGCACAGATGAAATCTATTGGTAGCCTGTCCTGAAAAGCTACAGATGTAGCTAATGCCCTGGTTGAATGAGCTCTAGGTCTTGAAGGCAGCTTTTGATGTCTGATTTCATAGATGAAGGTAACTATAGAGGTAAGCCATCTCGAAAGTGACACTTTAGAAACTGGAAAGCCCATTTTCCCTTCCGCATAAGACAGGAAGAGCTGGTCAGATTTCCTGAACTGTTTAGTCCTGTCTAAATAATATCGAAGTTGGCGATGAATATCTAGAAAATGTAACTTTTGTTCCGACCTGTTGGAATAATCAGGGAAGAAGACAGGGAGATCGATAGTCTGGTTTAGATTTGCCTCAGTGGAAACCTTAGGCAAGAAGGACGGATTAGTCCGGAGGGACACCCTGTCTTTATGGAAAACTAAGTACGGAGGACTACTACAAAGAGCATGAAGTTCAGATACCCTTCTAGCTGATGTTATGGCTACTAGAAAAAGGATTTTCCATGAGAGCAACTTGAGAGGGCATGAAGCCGCAGGTTCGAAGGGGGGGGGGGGGATTAAGGACGCTAGGACCAAATTCAAGTCCCACTGAGGTGGGGGATCTTTGATTGCTGGCTTGAGCAAAAAGATACCTCTTAGAAAGGCTTTGCAAAGTTTATGGGACATGATACTGGAGTCAGAGACACCTACATGAAAGTTAGATATAGCAGCTAGTTGTACTCTAATGGTAGATGAGGAAGAGCCTAAATGAAAGAGCTCTGCCAGGAAGTCTAGGATAGACTGGATAGGTGCGGTGAAGGGGTCTATATTTTTAGACGCTGCCCAGAAGGAAAAACGTTTCCACTTACTATTGTAAATCCTTCTGGTACAAGACTTGTGAGAGGCTATCAGGATGTTATGGACCGAATGAGAAATTAAAGGAAGCCTGGCTAGGGTAGGAATCAGAGAAACCACGCTGTGAGGTTGAGAGATTGGAGGGAGTGGTGCAGCTGGCCCGACTGGTGGGTCAAAAGATCTGGCACTGAGTCCAGATGCCAAGGCTGCTCCAAGAGGTAATGATGCAGGAACGGAAACCATATCTGTCAAGGCCACTAAGGGACAATGAGGATCATAGTGACTCTCAAGGCGATTCTGAGTTAATTGAGAGATCAGTGGAAAAGGGGGGAAAGCATACAGAAGTCCCCGGGGCCAATCGTGGACTAGAGCGTCTCTGGTGGGTTGGCCTGGTAGAGGGAAGAGGGTAAAGAAATCGTGACACTTGCTGTTTTGGGGAGTAGCAAAAAGATCGCAGCAAGGCCGGCCCCATCTTTGAAAGATTTCTTCCAGCACTGATTTTTTTAGAGACCACTCGTGAGGCATGAGAATAGCCCTGCTCAACTTGTCCGCAATCACGTTGGACTTCCCGGGAATGTGTGTTGCTATCAGAAACCGATGAGAAGAGATCGCCCACTGCCAAAGTCTGAGTGCCTCTCAACATAAGGGATAGGACTTGGTTCCACCCTGTTTGTTGATGTACCACACTACGGACATGTTGTCCGTCTGAATTGCAATAGTCCCTGTGGGAAGAGAGTCCTAAAGGGCTTGCAACGCTAAAAGCACTGCTCTCATCTCTAAGACATTTATGTGCAAGTGGCACTCGAAAGATTGCCACGTGCCCTGGACTGTCCTGCCCTGATAATGCCCCCCCACCCGATCAGGGAGGCGTCCATTGTCACCGTGGCGATTGGGGGGGGGGGGGATGAAGGGTCTGCCCTGAAGAACTTGAGGTGATGTCATCCACCAAGACAGGTGATTCTTGCATGATTGGGTTAGCAGAATGATGTGAGACATTGGGAGCTGTTGGAAGGACCATTGAGAAAACAGCATCCACTGGAGGATCCGCATGTGAAAACGAGCTAGGGGAAGAAGTGTAATGGTAGCCGCCATGAGTCCTAATACCTTCAAAACTACCCTGGCTTTGATCTTGTTGCATTGAAGCAGAAGGTAAACGTGTTTGCGGATATCTGATACTCTTTGCTCTGTCAGTCTGGCAGAAAGATGAACTGTGTCTAAGGTGGCACCTATAAAGGTAATAGACTGACAAGGCAACAAGGCAGATTTTTCGAAATTTACTGAAATGCCTAGAGCTTGGCAAGTTTGAATGGTGAAGTCTCTGGATAGAAGAAGTTGACGCCTGGTGGTGGCGGTAAGGAGCCAGTCATGCAAATATGGAAACACCTGGAATCCTTGACGTCTCAGGTGAGCCGCGACCACTGCCATACATTTGGTGAACACTCGGGGGGCTGTAGTGAGACCAAAGGGCAGGGCTCTGAACTGGTAGTGACTGGCTCCCAGCCTGAAGCAGAAAAACCTCCTGGAGCGTCTGTGCATTTTGATATGGTAGTACGCATCCTGAAGGTCTATTGAGCACATCCAATTGTCCTGACCCAAGAAGGGTAGAATGGACTGTAGCGTGACCATCCGGAATTTTGTTTTCTTCACATACTTGTTTAGCATGCTGAGATCCAGTATTGGTCTCCAGTCCCCTGTCTTTTTTGGTACCAAAAAGAATTTGGAGTAGATTCCAGATCCTTGCTGGTCTGCTGGGACTGGCTGGATAGCTCTTTTTGACAGCAGCTTTGATATTTCTAATGCTGCTTGTTCCCTTAGACTGGGTGGAAAGTCTGGAAGGGATCCTTTGGGTTGGGCTGGGATGTGAATAAAGGGGATTTTGTAACCCTCGGATATAATCGACTGTACCCATTTGTCTTGAGTGAGGGAAAGCCAGGCTTCTGGGTACAGTGATAATCTTCCCCCGACTGCTTCTGAAGGTGGACAGCCGGGCAGCTCCTCAGGGATGCTGAAAGGGTTTGAGAAAGTCTCTCTGCTACCCTGGTTTTGCAGACCACCTCTGCCCCTAGGGTGGCGTCTATTGTTGTTCCCCCCTCTGCCTCTAGAGGGGAATTGACTTTGTGCGTCAGATGAGACTCCTTGTGGTTTGCGAAACCACATTTTCCCCCCCCTCTGACCTTTGGGATAAGGTCTGGAAGGGGTAGAAAAATGGACTCCCACGGTAGAGAGAGTCTTACCTTCCTGCTTGCACCTAGTCAATGTATCCTTCACCTGAGGTCCAAACAACATTGAGCCATCAAAGGGGGAATTGGTGAAGGACGCCTTGAAAGGGTCCGCAAAATTGCAAAGCCGCATCCAGGTGTGGCGTCATAAAGCTACACCTGTGCCTGCGGCCCTACTCGCCCATCGGCTGCATATGAGATAACCCGCATGGAGGAGTTGACAATCAAATTCAGGATTGCCAACTGGGAGTTCATTTTGTCTTGGAACCTCTCAGCTGTTGGATCCTGCATAGCATCACCCATATCTTTGAATAAATCCCTCTGGAGACGGGTGAAGTGACACAAGTAGTTCAGCGACCGCATGGCAAAGGTCGCTGAGGAAAACATCCGCTTACCATACGTGTCCATGGTCCCAGACTCCTTATTAAGAGGATGGACAGGTACCGAAGGATCGGCTAATTCCTTCTTAGTGGCTGCGGCCACCACCATGGCATCAACAGAGACACCTTTAGATAAGAACTGTTTCTCTTTCGGGGCTGTAATAAATTTAGATGGCCTCCTTGGGGTAGGTTCCACCGAATCACGGGCCGTCCACACCTTCCTTGCCACCACTTCCATGAGGGGGTCAAAGGGAGGAGACACCCAGGAGGTGGAAGGGCGAGAGCCAAACGCCTCAAGGTAGACCGACTCACCCTCTGAAAGGTTAAGGGCGGGCCAGTTCCCCCTCTGTTTAAGGATTCCAAGGATGTCAGCAAAAGTGACATCCTCAGAGGGGGACCGGGGGGGAACCCTCAGATTCCTCCAAGTTGGTGTCCGAGGTGATAGACTCAGGGGAGTCAATGTGCTTCCTCTTGCACTGTCTCTTCCGAGGGGGCTCCCCTGCCGGATCAGGAGAAGCCTCGGAAAAAGAGGATATTCCCAATGGGGAAACCTGAGGGGTTGGTTCTCTACGGTCTGGTACGAGGGGGTGGGTAGAAACCACCACAGGCACTGAAGAGGGAGGAGCTGACAGAGCTGACCGTGGGTTAGACACGGGGTCTAACACGCTCCGCATGACCTCGAAGGCGCCCCGATCAGCCAGGGCCGAAGGTCCCCGCTCCGGGGAGACAAGGACGCCCCCGGCACTGACAGGGAAGGCTCTGAGGCCGATGTCGGAGCCGAACTCACCAGCGCCAATATTCCGAGAGGGAGAATGGGGTCGGACAAGGGTCCGATGCCACTCGCCCCCTCGGAGCCGATGAGGGAAGCCCGGGGCCGAGATCCCTCCAAAGAGGAAATCGGAGCAGATGACAGAGCCGAAAGGGAGGGTATCGGCTCCGAAGCACCAACAGTCATGGCTCCGACGAGCCCCGGCTCCAAACTCAAAGGAGTCGGAGGAGGAACAGAAGAAGGGATGGGAATAGCCGCTGACTGTTGAGTAGGGCTATGCGGCATTTGGGCCAGTGCCTCGGACCTGAGAAGTCTACTCACCACCCTTTGTAAGTCATGGTCGGACAGCCTGGAGGACAGAGAAGAATGGGACCTGTGGCTCTGCTCCAACAGAAGAGGGGATCCCGGGGCCGAGTGGATGGAGCCAATGGAAGGGGACCTCGACCTCTTCTTAGAAGGTGGCTCCGATAAAACTATCGGAGCCGACTGAGTCTTAGCACCCTCGGCTCCGGCCGGAGCCGAGGTAATGGTTTGAGTCTTCAAAACATCAACTCCAGCCGGAGCCAATGCCGAAGTAGTCTTAATGCTCCCAGCGGATGGCTCTGAAGCTGGAGCCGATGGCCTGGAAGTCTTTGAAGGCTTCCCCGATGCAGACTGGGTCGGGGGGCCTTCAGGCTTTAATAAGCCTCGAAGAATAAGTTTATTTTTGCGTTCCTGCAGGACTCTCGGGCTGAATGTATGGCAAACAGCACAGGAGTCCTGCAGGTGCAAAGGTCCCAGGCAATATACACAAGAAGTGTGACCATCTGTCAAGACATTTTCTGACAGCACGTGTCACACTTCTTGAAGCCTGAGACCTTGGAGTCTTTCGACATCCCAGAAAAGTGACTGTATACACAAAAAAGACACAGACACAAAAAACAGACACACCCTTTAACATAAAAAGGAAAACCCAATCACACTGAATGACAAAGGGACAAAAAGGGAAGTGGGCCAAAGGCCTAGAACTTAAAAAGGGAATAAAAACAAGGGAAGACCCGATTTAAACTAGAAGGATACCCAGTACTATAAAACTGACTAAATAAAAAGGATAGGGGTAGTTATTTTAATTTTCTGACTAGAAAATCTTACTAACCTGCCAGAGCCGGTAGAAGAAAGCACCTCGCAGCTAAGCGACAAACGAGATCTGAGTAGTTACCGCCTAGCATTGTGGGATATAGGGGAGCCTCGAGCCGGTGGAAATAGCTCTTGAGCTTTAGTATTGGCCGAGTCGGAGCCGAGGATCGGCTCCGAACCCATCCAGCAAGAATGAAGGCGAGACTGACAACTTAACATCTATAATTAACGAATGATATGGAATCCACCTATGAGAATGAGGATAATAATTTGTGTTACCAGAAAGAAACTAACAAGATTTAGGTGCCAACACAAGCAGTTAGCATGTTAGTAGGGATGTCACTGTCTAACAGCCACTGTAAAATTTGTGGGGAGAATGCTGAAAGGTTTCATTATACTTTTACAAATTACTTTTCCAGTATTTATTTATTTATTTGCATGTGTTAACTGGGTAGTGTCCGACTGGGCCAGAAGCCCGTTTTCAGTGGAGACTCAGGGAGTAAAGCTCCTCAAAGACAAAATAAAATAGTAATGCAAAGTACAATTAGTAAGATCAAGAAAAATATACATTAGTAAAATAATAAAGACATTATATTGATAGCACAAAACATAGAGAATAAAAAGTACTGCTCTATGTATAACTGAGTAATTAATATTTCCAGAGACTAAAATATATAAATCCAAGAAAATATGTCAGTAAAATTGACTAATAACGAAAGGAAATGTTTGCTGACTATACAATGGCATAATACAGAGAATGCTTGACACAATTATATGGATTAAGCTAACAGTGCTTGCAACAAAAGTTTAAAAGAGCTTGGATGGAGCAATGTTGCTGCTTAAGGGTGCGGAGAGTAGTTGAGAAAAACTAGGAGGAAGAAGCCTATCATGGAGAGTTCCAGGCCAAAGCCAGCTGTTTTTGAGATATTCCTTTGTTTTTGTTTTAAAGACAGAATAGTTGGGAATATTTTGAATGTGTTGAGCATTCCAGATCCTGGCGATTTCACTGGAATAAAGGGATTAACCATGGTAGTTGTGAGACTGTGTCATTTTCCGTAATAATCTGTCTGAAGGCCTGAGGGACAGGGTATTGATATGAGATTGGATCAAGGTGGAGAGTGCATGGCAGTAACTGGGGTTGTGAATGATTTTGTGGGTAAAGGTAAGTTGGTTTAATGTTAGCAGGTTGGGAAATTCAAGCCAGTTAAGTTGCTGAAGAACAGAACAATGATGCGCTTTGTGGGGATGGTTGCTGGCAAACTTTGCTATTTTATTATAGCAGGAATCTAAGTTAAGGCCAGCCTTGTTTAAGTTTGTGAAGATGTGTGAACAGTAGAGAAAGGGAGATAGAAGTTGAGATCTTGCTGTGGCAAGCCTGGCTTGGCCCGGTAGAGAGATCCAAGTTTGGCATGGACTTTTTTGATTGTTAGGGATATGTTGTTGTTGTATCTTTTGGCTTTTCCCAGTTAGGGGTCGCCACAGCGGAACTCCGGTCCGCTAATGACTGGCAGTAGATTTTTACGTACCGACTTGCTAGGCCTGACGCACAACCTTCAACGAAGGTATGCCCATTCACGCATGTCTACACACAGAAGACGCTTTAGCTGAAAATCGAACAGGACAACGTCTTACTATGAGGCAACAACGCTACCGCAGTATCACCACCGCAGAATGTCAAATTTTAGCCTATCATCTATTGTTACACCTAGGAGTTTGGCGTGATTTGTAGGCTCGATCTTGGTTCCGTTGGCTGAATGAATCAACAGAGTTGGAGAGTGGGCATGGACGTTTTATTTGTGAAAACCATTAATTAGTCTTATTTGGGTTTAGAATGAGTTGGTGATTAGATAAGTAAGTTTTGATTTCCTGTCGTGATTTTTGTGTCTTTCCTTGGAGTTCTTGGTAGGTAGGGGCAGCACAAATAAGATGTGTTGTCTGCATACTGTATGAAAGGAGCAAGTTGGATTGCTGAATTTAGGCTGTTGGTAAATATAATAAAGAGGAGGGGTCCAAGTATGGACCCTTGGGGTACTCCAGTGGATACTGGTAGTAGAGGAGAAAGACTGTCATCCCATTTGGTAGTGTGTGTACAGTTTGATAGGTAGCTATGAAACCAGGCAAGAGATTAACTGAGAGTGTAAGTGGAAAGTTTGTTAAGTAGGAGTATTTAGTGTTTTGATCCCTGATGCCCTGTGCAGGAGCTGGTCTAACAGTTAGCATAGAGGATTAAGGCTATGAGCTATTAATGAGCTTTTTCCTGTAGTACAGGAGTTTGATTCCTCAGTCTGCATTTGCCTGCTATGGGATTCTTTAGTAACTCACTTAACTAGATAGTTCTCTGGGATAACTGGGAGACTGGGATAGACTCCTCAATGTTTTGTTTTACCGTATGTCTATTAACTACTACCTATGAACCTATAGTTTCAGACAATAACATGACAAACAAGTAACCACCTCTCTATAAAACACTCAGTGCATTTCACACAATTCTATCTCCCAATTATATATTCACATATCTAGTTCCCCTGATACAGCAGCTGCATAGTAAAGCCTGGTCACTGCTTGTAAAATAGGAGGGACCCTTCTTGATAGAAGACTGGCTTTGCAATGAATGAACTCCAATGAACATCAAATAAACCTGAGGGCCTGTGCTGAGACCCAAAGGTCTGGACTACTAAAAATAGAAAATCAAGAGCTGCCATCTGCTCCTCCAATGTTGGAGTGGCAAGGAGTTCACTGTCCACGTAAAAGAAGGCCTTGACAAACCAAAGCCTCTAGTTCTGTTGTTGGGATCATACATTTTGAGAATAGTCTGAAAGGTTAAATCCAGTAATGATGACTGCCTTCTACCTGGAAATGAAGGAACCACCTTAACTCCCTGCTGACCTTGACATGCAGTTATGCATCCTGAATGGTCAAAGAGTGCATCAGACTTCCTTCTCCTTAGCAAGGAAATCATCCCCACTATGACCATCCAGTACGTTTATTTTAGTATGGAGTGGTTTAGGCCATTTAAATGTAGAATAGTTCTAAGGTCCCCAGGCGCTTTTTTTTTCCAATACCTTTAATAAATTATCACTTGTGACACAGGCAAACTTACATTTATATAAAATAAATCAACCCATATTAACAAGTTCACCTTTACAAACATTATACATCAGATATTTTTAAATATCATATAATCTAAGCAATATTACATAAAGTATTCGATTTCTGCCTTCTTTTAAACTTCATACTTCCTCCAAAACATTTTTTCTGCATGTACTGCTCCCACAGTTTCCATTTTTTCTATGTAATTTACTCCTACCCTTTTTAAAGATTCTACTTCCTGTTCCTTTATCTCTGTTACAATAGTCACAATTTCAAGTATAGTTTGTTTAGATTTAGATTTACATTTTTTAGCAATTGTTTTTTTGACAGCCACCAAAATTAAACTTAACAAGGCCTTACTACGTCTAGGCAATTCAGATCCTATATCTCAGCTCAAAAAATAATTTCCTTACTTGCACTCATTTGCTCACCCAGTATTCCTGACGGAGTACACTGTATGGAATTTTTTAAAGTCTGCAAACTCATGGATTACACTGTAGGCATTTTTTAAAGTCTGCCAACTCATTGCAATCCCAGAACATGTTCCCAGTTACAACTTTCTTCCCCATCACACCTCCATCATTTGTCATCTCCATGAGGTAAAATTCTTCTTCCAGTCAAAAATCCTAAATCTTCTAGATGTTGTTTCATATTTCGGAGGATGACAAAAATGCCTTATATAAACATTCTGTTATATGTCATTGTTTTAAAAAATTTGTATTTTCTGTTCTAGAAATATGTGAACCTGATAATAGAGCTGGTGATTTTAAAAACTATTTAGAACAGAGGGAAACATTATGGCAAGTTAGGTTAAATTCGGACAAGTTTCCTGGTTTGAATGAAACAATAAATGTTAGATGTTTTTTGAAATATAGAAAACTAGGAATAAATAAGAAATGTAATGTGTTTCATTTATTTGGTAGTTAGATACTGTTCTTTTAAATTGGTTTTAATTAATAGTTTTAATGAGGATGTTAATTGTTTAATTGATTGTATATATAAATGGGATGAAAGGGGTTAGTGAATGTATTCTGATGAAGTCGTGAGATGAAAGCGTGTATTAAAGTGATTTGTACGCTATTTTGACTGGATTCTACATTTTTTATCGTACCTAAGGTTCGTTGAAGTACTTGCTTCTGCCATAACTTTGCCATACCTCTGATTCCATCTGAGTAGCTGTACTTCATTTGTCTTCAACCTGTTGGTTATGGATCCAACTTTGCCGCATATCCATCATCTGATCCGAGTTCAAAGTTCCTCCCCTTACCAATAATGCCCCTGTCTCCTTCCTCCCTTCAGATCGAGTTTGCTCCCCAACCTGTTACTCACACCCAACCCAACAAAGCTTGTCACTATAAGAAACGCCTCTCTAACAATGAGCAGGACAAGGGTTGAAGGTGTCCAACTTCTATATCTATATTATGTCCAAACAAGTCAGACAAGGTAGGGGGAAGGAGGGGGGGGAATGGTTGAAGACAAATGAAGTACAACTACTCAGATGGAACGTTATGGTGAGTACATAACTTCTTTATCTGAAGTAGTTGACTTCATTTGATCTTCAACTTGTGGGACAGAGTCCCCAGCTACTATACACCTGAGAGGCCCTCATGGAAGAATATTCCGGAACACAGCAGAGCCAAAGGATGCCCTGTTCCTGGATACGATGCCCAGTTTGTAATGTGAAATGAAGGTATGGGATGAGGACCAAGTAGATGCAGAACAGATATCATCCGACAACACCCTGGACCAAAAAGCTGCTGAAGTAGCTATAGATCGGTAGAGTGTGCTTTTACCTAGCCTTGCGGGGAAATTCTCCTGACAGAATATACATTGGGAAATCCAGCAGGCAATAGTAACTTTGGAGATTGATTTCCCTAAAAAGAGTTTTGAGTAAGAAATGAAAAGTTGGTCGGATTTACGAAAGGCTTTTGTCCTGTGCAAACAGAATCATAATTGTCTATGTACAGCCAACAAGTATAATTTGTATTCTCCCTTATTTTGAAAATTTGGAAAGAAGACTGGAAGATTGATTGTCTGATTAATATTGTCTTCTGATGCTACCTTGGGAAGAAAGGATGGGTTAGTAAGCAGAGACACTCTATCCTTATGAAAAATCAAATAAGGAACTTTGATCGATAGTGCCTGAAGTTCTGACACTCTCCTAGCCGAAGTAATGGCAACTAAAAAGGCAGTCTTCCAAGACAGAAACTGCAAATCTACCGAAGCTTCAGGTTAAAAGAGGAGGTGAGACTAAGGCCTGAAGCACTAATGTAAGGTCCCATGGAGGTGTAGGATCCTTCACTGGGGGGTCTCAGAAGAAAGGTACCCTTAAGAAAGGTCTTGTAAAGTTTAGAAGAAGCTAACAAAGTTATATTTTCCCCCACATGAAAGTTAGAAATTGCAGCCAGTTGGACTTTAAATGTGGATGAACTAGCGCCTTGTTGAAAAATCCCAAGCAAAAAGTCCAACACCACAGAAACTGGAGCAGTAAAAGGATCCAATGCACGCTGTGAAGACCCTACAGAAAGACCTTTCCAATTGCTACAGTATAACCTCCTAGTAGAAAACTTATGAGCCGCCACCAGAATGCTTTTAATGGGAGAAAATAAACTAGGAGTGCTAATAATCATGGGAAATGGAGCAGCCAAGCTGTGAGTTTCAGACTGTCCAGGCCTGGATGGAGAATACCTGAGGAATGAGAAATGAGATCTGGAACTGGATCCATGGAGCTACTAGAGGAGACCATAGGGAGGGAAACCAGACTTGACGAGGCCACAAGGCCAGAATGGGGGAATGAAGATCACAAAGCTCCCCAGCCTGCGAGTGTTCTGAAGAAATGTTGGTATCAAGGTTAGAGGAGGATAAGCATACAGAAGACCAGGAGGCCAAGCATGAATTAGGGCGTCTCTGGGGGCTTCCCCCTGATGGGGGTTCAAAGCGAATAACTCACTGCATTTCGCATTAGAAGGAGATGTGAACAGATTGCAACAAGGCTGACCCCACTTTTGAAAGATATGTTCTGCCACTGAAGGATTCAGAGACCACTCGTAAGGCATTAGGAAAGATCTGCTGAGCCTGTCCGCTAGAATGCTGGCCCATCGCAGAATGTGCACCGCCACCAGAAAATGGCCGGTGGAGATCGCTCATTCCCACACTCTCATGGTTTCGCGACAAAGGGGATAAGATCTGGTTTCCCCCTGTTTTTTAATGTACCAGACCACCGACATGTCTGTCTGGATAACAACTGTCCCTAGTGGAAGATGGACATGAAGGACCTCAACACGAAAAGCACCGCCTTAATCTCCAGGACGTTGATATGCAAACTGGTCTCAGATGGGGACCACGTGCCTTGGACTGTCCTTCCCGAGCAGTGCCCCTCCCCCACCCTAACTGGCAGGCGTCCATTGTCACGATGGCCTTGGGGAATGATGAGAGAAAGATACGTCCCCAGACTAGGTCAGGGGAATGAATCCACCACTGAAGAGAGTCCCTGCACACTCAGGAGATTCAAAAAGGATGAGACAATGGCAGGTCTAGCAAGGACCACTGAATTGCCAGAGTCCACTGAAGGATTCGCATGTGAAGGCGCGCTAAGGGTTGCAGATTGATAGTGGCCACCATGGACCCCAATACCTGCAGTACCACTTCTGCTGTCAGAGACTGAGCTTCTAGGACGTAAAGAACATGCATCTTCAGGCTGTGTATCCTGTCTGGAGTGAGGAAAGCTTTTGTTTGGAGAGTGTGCAACTGAGCCCCAATGGAGTCTACAGTCTGAACTGGATCAAGCGATGACTTGCTGAGATTAATGGTGATGCCCAACCTCTGAGCTAGGAGAAGGAAGTAATCCCTGACTTGGCAAAGTTGATGCTTGTAAGGGGCAGTGAGGAGCCAACCGTCCAGGTAAGAAAAATCTGAATACCCTGAAGCCTCAGGTGAGCAGTTACTGAAGCCATCACCTTGGTGAAGATCCTGGGGTCTGTGGTGAGACCAAAGGGAAGGGCTCTGAACCGATAATGATTGGCTCCTAGTCAGAAGTGGAGGAACCTCCGGGAGCATCTGTCCATCTTGATATGATAGCACACATCCTACTATCAAGCACATCCAGTCATCCACCTGCAGGAAGAACAGGATGGATTGAAGTGTGACCATCCAGAATTTTACCTTGGCAATTGACAGGTTCAAGGTGGATAGATCCAAAATGGGTCTTAGGTCTCCCATTTTCTTTGGCACTAAAAAGAACCTAGAATAAATGCCTGATCCGGACTGGCAGAGGGGGACAGGTTGGATGACTTGTTTTATTAGCAGCATTTCTATTTCTAATGCTGCTTCCACCCTTTGTGCAGGTGGGACATCTGGGAGGTGTTTCAGTGGAAGGGGTGGTTCAAAGAACAGGATTAAATAGCCTCTGGATATGATCTGCAACACCTAACGATCTGTTGTCATGGACTCCCTTTCTGTTGGGTGTAGCAATAACCGGCCCCCGACTGCCACCAGAGAAGAGCAGTTGGGCAGCCCTTCAGGGCTGCTATGCAAGTCTGTCCAAGAATGGTTCTCGAGACCCGTAATTTCTCGGACCCCCTCTGCCTCTAGGGCAGCATCTATCATAACCCCCCTCTGATTCTAAGGGATGGTTAGTCCCGAGTGTCCCAGAAAACACTTGAGACATCCGGAACCACATTTTCTTAGCCACTCGCTGATTCCTGGAAAAGGATCTTTGAGGGGGGAGAAGTGGATCCCAATGGCAGACATCTTCCCAGCCTTCTCAATCTGAACCAAAGTCTCGTATATCGACTTCCCAAACAGGGTGGAACCATTGTACGGGGCATTGGTGAACGACGCCTTAAAGGGTTATGAGAACTGACATAGCCAGACCCAAACGTGCCACCTGACGGCAACGCCTGTACCGGCTGCCCTAGCGGCTCCTTCAGTAGCATGGGAGAGGAGACGCATGGATGTGTTAGCGACTGACTTCAGAGTGGCCACACGAGTGGTAAATGTCTTCTTGTCTCTCGCCGGCATGGACTCAGGAGTCAACTCAGCAATTTCCTTTACTAGGTCTCACTGCAGACGAATCACATGTGTCATGTAATTCAGCTCTCTTACTGAGAAGGTGGCTGATGCATACACCCACTTCTCGGACCGTTCCATCGCCCTTGACACTCGGTCAGGAGGATGGACCGAAGAGCTCTCCTGGGCGAGCTCTTTCTTAGTAGCAGCTGCCACCGCCATAGCATCAACCAGGGACCCTTTGTTCCAGTACATCCTATCTGAAGGGGGCTAAGAACTTTGTCCGAGTGCTTGGGGATGGGCTCCAACATGTCCAGTTCCTTTCACACCTGAGATGTTATGAGATCCACTAAGGGATGAGTGAGAGGGACATGCAGAAAGTAGATGGGCCTGCGCCAAATGCCTTGAGGAATGCCGATTTGTCTGAGGTTGGTTTTTGGGCAGACCCCTCCCCCCCACATTGGAGGAGTTCCATGATGTCTCCGAAGGAGACATCCTCAGGGGGATGATCGGGGAGGAACCTTCCCTTTCCTCCAAATCGGTGTCTTCAGTGAGTGACTCTGGTGGGGAGTCTAAGTGCCTCCTTTTGCACATGCATTTATGAGGAACCTCCTCAGTGGGGATCTCTGGGGAGGACTCGCTAACATTCTACTGCTCCCAAGTGGGAGCTTCCTGAAGCAAAATGGCGACAGATTGTCCTTGAGATAGTAGGATGGCTGGGACTGTACCCAAAGCAGAAAGAGTCGGGTCGGAGGCCAAGGACGAGATGGTCAAGGGTCTCAACAAAACTGACAATATCCTCTCCACCACATCAAAGGCCAAAGAAGAACGGACATCCTGTGAAAAGCCAGTAGGAGCCATCCTCTTTTGAACCGACATGGGAGTCAGAGCCAAGACTCCAGCGCCGAGATGCCGAGGGGAAGACTGTGCTCTGAAACACTCCGTGCTGACAACAGCCCTCGGATCAGACGCCAAAGCTATGGCTCCAAGAGCTGATCAGATCTGACCCAGTTGGACCAGACATGCTCAAGGCAATGGTCGGCATTGAGATACAAGGTACCATCTGCACAGACCCCTCGACCCTGAGGGCCCTCAGATCCAAAGGCTCCAAAACCAAAGGTCGGATCAAAGAATGAGTGACCTGGGTAAAGAAAGACTGCGAGCTCCCTGCTCTAGAGAGAGAGGGGGCAGGCAAGACTCCCATCTGGATTTGGGTGTGGGTGAACGTCCACATCATCCTATCCATCTCCTTTTCACTAAGGCTTCGGGTGGAACAGGAGCAGGAGGCCACTGACACTGGTCTGCAGTGATGGTGGGGGAAAGCCCGCAAGGGAGACTGGATCCGGGACTCCACTGGCTCAGGGGAAAACCTGGGAGAGTGCAGCAAGGGAGATCCTAGGCTGGTAATTGGCCTAAATTTTGCTGGTGGCGCGGCCAAAGCCGAGCGGGTCAGCAGACCACTTCCTCGGTCTGTCCTTTTTCGACTTCTCTTTCCCAGTTCTCTTGGCGGGAGTTTGAGTCCCAGAGATCGGGAAGAGGTGGAAACTGAAGCTGAACCATGAGCCTGGGGCGGAGGGGCTAATGTACCCGAGGAGGGAAGTAGGCCCTTCAGGATGAGCTTATCCCTCCTATCCTTCAGTGCCCTGGGGTTAAACCCAGCACAGCAAGAACAGGAGGTCTGTAGATGGGCAGCCCCCAGACACACCACTCACAGAGTGTGACCATTGGCTGGGGACAGCTTATGACCACACTTTGTGCACTTTCTGAAACCTAGCTTAGAGGTATCTGCCATAATCCCAGGACAGGCCTAGAACACACACACACACACACACACACACACACACACACACACACACACACACACACACACACACACACACGAAGATTTTTTTTAACCGACGACCTGCGCAAAGGGGAGGTAGAAAGTAGAGACAGAAAAGGATCAAAAGAGAGAGAGAAAAATTAGCCCCAAAAAACTCACTTACCCAAATAACTGCTAAGAGTTCAGACCACAATGCGCACTTTTCAGTGTCAAATGAGATCTGGGGGAGGAAGGAGACAGGGGCATTATGAGTAAGGGTATGTCCGAAAGTTTTAAACATCAATTTCACATGATCGACACCATATGAGCGATGTTTAAAACATCGAACATATAATCAAAAAGAAAAAACAACTTACCTAAACGCTCGGTACAGGGGGCAAGCCCCCCCATGTGTGGGGCTGCCCCCCCCCGCTACTTAAATATTCCAACTCCAAGATCGCACTGCATTGAGGTAAAGGAAAAATATTCCCTACAGTGATTTCCGTTTACGCTCGGAACATTTCACATTTCCGACCATTTGGTGTTGCCCAAATTGTATTCGCCTTTTTCATCTTTCGATCGGGTAATATAGACCCAGGGGAGGAGCTTTGAGCTCGGATCAGATGCTGGATATGCAGCTGAGTCGGATCTGATTTGGATACGTAACCCACAGGTTGAAGATCTAATGAAGTCAACTTCTTCAGATCATTCTGTATAACTGTTGGTATTCTCCTTAAGGATCTGCTTCCGAAATCCTATTCTTTCCTTATTTCTTGAATTACCCACTTGTTTCATTATCATCCCTTTTCACTTTTGAACTGTAGCTTTCTGCTTGTGTTATGTACAAGAGTCTTAGCTGTGTAGCTTTAAAATATCCCTTCAAATCAGGTAATCCTAAACCTCCTTGTTATACTGGGAGTATCACTTTTTCCCACTTGACTATTGCCCTTTTCCCCTCCCAAACAAAATCTTTCAACTCTTTATTAACTACTATCCACAACTTCTCTGGTTGCTAAAATATGCCTGACCTAAGTATAAAACTAAAGGGACTAAAAACATTTTTACTGCATGGATCTTGCTCTCCATATCCATAGGCAAGTGCTTCCAGTTTTTGTAATCAGTTTCATTTAGTCTATTCCCGCAAATCCTTAGCTGCCATAGCCAAATCTTTTTTAATCCATATTCCTAGATTCTTTATTTTATCATGTCTCCATACATATAGGTATTGCCAGACCATTTCATGTATGGGTACATAGTTTATAGCTATAACCTTCGTTTTACTGTCATTAATTTTATATACTGAAAAAGCCCAGAACTGTCTCAGAATATTACATAACACAGTGAGCTGTCATTTTCTGGTTCCATCAGGTGCAAAGTAATATCATTTGCAAATAAAACTAACTGTCTTGAACACCACACCAATTATATCTTTAAATTAATTTCTGAGTCCCTTATTTTCTTTGCCAGTGGTTCTAAATAAAGCACAAATAACAAACGGGAAAGAGGACATCCTTGCCTTGTTCTTCTTTTCACACCCAAATTATGAGAGAGGAACTCTCCCACTACGAGTTTGCATCTGATCCTTCAGATATCTTTCTAATTAACATTATTATTGTATCAGGAAATGCACATGCTTCCACTGCCCTACTCATAAAATACTAGCTTTCTCTGCATCAAAACCCACCAGTAACAGTGGTATTTTCTTACATTCTGTTTCCCTCTGGATCATCATTGTTCTCTTAATGTTGTCAAATGTTTGTCTCCTCTCCACAAAACCACATTGGTCCATAGCTATCAATTTTGCCATCACCTTTGCCTTTCTTGTAGTCACTGTAAACATAAACACTTTATAATCATGGTTTAAAATTGAAATTGGCTTACATGAAGTTGGATTAGATTGGTCTTTACCGTCTTTAGGTATTACAGCCACCACAGCTTTTTTCCAGGATGTTGGTGCCTCCCCTCCTTTTAAAATACTGTTAAGCAAAACCTTCCAGATCTTTATCAGTTTCTTTGCTCCTAGATTCCAAACCTCCACCAGAATGCCATCTATTCCTGGAGACTTTTGTGCAGATTGGTTATACAGCACTACTTTTATCTCATCTCTTCCTATCTTAACTGTTAGATGTTGAGCCTCATCTGCCTCCAACCTTGGCATATTTAATTCATCCATAAATATTTCCATTTGTGTTTTATTTTTAAATTTACCCACTTCTTTGCTTTATATACATTTTCATAAAATTTCTGAAATATCTCTAATACCTCTACAGGATCTCTGATTTTTTTTTTTTTTGTTATAGGTTTCCTAAGTTTGACAACAACCCGTTCTACTTTCCATTGCCTAAGTTGTACCTAAAGTTTTTTGGTCTGGAGTTTTACCAGAAAAACAGTTGCCTACCAGCAATCTTTCAAAACTCATGCTTATTATCCAGCTACTCCCTTGTTTTCTCTTTAGCACTCTGTAACTGCACCTCCTCTTGTTCTCGGAGATTCCCCTTATTTTGGAACAATTTAACCTTTGTCAGCCCCTCTAAATAATTCTTATTACTTCTTAACCAGATCTGTTTTCTTTTACTTCTACCCTATTTTTAAACTCCACTTTGATTTTATCCCACTTGCTAGTTAGAACTTCTGGAGTACTATCTTCCCTAATAACTCCATGATAACTTCCATTACCCATTCCTTAACTACCTCTCTTTTTAACAGGTAGCTGGGGATGTTCCAGTGTCTCATCTTTACTTTATTACCTTGTATTTCTATTTTAGTAATTATTAGCTCATTATCTGAAATACTTATTGGATGTGTATCAACGTTCTTAATGAAATGGACAATTTCCTGTGAAATATGATTTCTGTCACGTCTAGCCCAGTTATTGTATCTTGGAGAATAATATGTAAATTCCATCCGAGTTCCTACTACTGAATTCACTTATTTCATACCAAATATTTTCATAAACCTCTCCAGAAATCCACCCTCTTTTCTTATATTTTCCCTTCTAGGCCCCCAGTCCCCACCTATAAGAAATATTCCCTGCTGAAAGCTGATTATTTCTCCCAACATTTTTTAAGCTCCAAAATAGTAGTTTTGGGTGGAATATAAATGTATTCCAGTGTAATCCTCATCCCTTGCTAGTAACCCCTTACTACTACAAGTATGCTATTATTACCGTTTGTTCCCTTTTCTATCATTACTAGAGCTTCTCTTGCAATTAATATAACTACTCCTTTTTTCCTTTGTCTCTTATAGTCTGCAGAATATCCATCCTGAAATCTTTTCTTTATCAAATTCACATGTTCACTTCTTTCCAAATTTGTCTCCTGTAGCATACCTACTTGCACTCTGCATCTAAGATAAGATGGAAAGTGTTGCCATTATAAGAAGTAATTATTCCCACCTATTATATATGGCAGCTTTTTTAAATATCTGTGAACAGCTTTTGTGATACATGTACCTATTAATGTCCAACAGGTTAATCCTTTATACAGTTTTTCTCTTGGAACCCATGTCACATTTTACCAGACTTTTTGTTTTAATAAAAAAAACCTCAAAAAACACCCCCAGAATCTGCTGACTTAATAGAAAGACATAACTATGTACATCAAATAATGAAGTTTAACCCTCTTAACAGGTTCATTTGTGCCAAATGGACAGCTGCTAACACAGACCCTAATTAACCTAAAGTTGAGGGTATCCATGTTAAGAAGCGTTATTGCCTGTGCTGATACATAAACTAATTGATGCCAGTTTTTTTCTTTTTGTTTTAATCTTTACTCCCACACCTGTGTGAAACTACTTGCATGCATTCAGAAATCATTAACTTTTGACCATGAAGAAACCAGTGGTCTGTCTTTTATTGCCCTATTATCCACTTGCCTCCATTGAAAAGTTAAGAGACACAAAGATAAACGTAGTCCTCTCTTGCAGCCTGAAAGATAAGCTGAAACTTTTATTGCTAAAGAAAAACTTTTCATCACATTTACTTGTTTACACTTAAAATGTGTTATTAGATTAAGCCAAGGATTTTATTCCAGACATTCACCTACGCAAAAGTAAGACTAAACATATCAGCTCTACATATATTATGATCTGTATACTTTTGCACCCCACTCCCCACCTCAACAACCCAAGATTACAGCCTATTAACTTAAACATGCTTTTATCTAGCTGTTCTTCTCTTTTTGCACTGTAATGCCTACATTTCTCCATACCAAAAGGAGGAACAGAAGAGGAGGAAGAAAAAAAGGCATCAGTTTACGTTAATAACTATTACATATGCAATTTATATTATGAAAATGTTCATAGAAATACTGTTAAGAAATTGTTTACTTACAGATACCTTTTTCCTTCTTCTTCCTCTCATCCCAGAGTCCTTTCAAATATTAATGACATGAAGTGAGTCAAACCTTTTTCATTTCTTCATGAGTTTTACAAAGTCATCAAAAGTCCACTCTTTCCACTTATTCTTACAAAGCCATATTTCACAAATGACACTGATGCTTTGTAGTCTAACATTCATTCACTAATTTCCACGTTATTGGTCTTCTTCCTGTTCATCACCATCTCCAACTACAGATTATGGTTCATTTCAACAGTACTCCCAATTTTTCTGGTCAACTCCTGTGCTTTTCTCAGTCTCTCATGCATTTTCCTTTGGAAAGGTGGAAAAGGTTTCACTGGCAAGGTCTCGCAATGTAATTTCTTATCAAAAGAATGAGAAGCAGAGTCCTGTTCTGCTTGATGGCTCATTTTGTGTTGGACAAACTTTTGCATTTTCTCCTTATCCTGTTCTACATCAAAAAATAACTTTGAATCTCCAGGAAAAAAAATATTCTGAAGACAGCCGGATACAGCAACTTGAATCTCAAACCTGCTTCTCGATATTTCCTAATAACTGGAGTGACAAAAGGAGATACTGCCAAGCCCAGCTATCTGGAATTTTGTAAATAATAATATGTCATTGGTGAATATCAAAATGATCTGTGTAAGATGCTTGTGTTACAAATGTATTAGAATTGTATGTCATGTGTATATCAAACTGTGTGTGTTAAAAAGGGCATCTACAAAAGGCTTGTGTTTAAATTGGATCCACACTGTGCCCTACAGGGAAAAGAATAGAAATGTACATGCACTACTGTAACTGTTTAAATGTATATATTTTGACAGTGCAAACTAGAATACAGTAGCTTAACTTCAGAAAAATATCTGAAATTAAATTATTTTATGGCTACACAATAAAATATGGTATCTTTCAGTTTTCATTGCAGCTACAGACAGAGTATGTGCTGAGAAGCTTTCTGTATTGCTTTCAGAGTGCACTACTTACTACCTCTGAAAGTATGAAGGAATGCAATAGTTTTATGACTTCCAGCATCTGCCAAAGATCTGAGGTCTATGTACTTTCACAGGTAGATGCTGAATACTGTCAGCTTAGAAAGAGTGTATTCTGTATTCTGTCTTGAACCTGAAAACAGCTAGAAGATCCATTCACCACACCCACCTTGCTCTAATGAATTAAGTTTGTAGGGAACAGTATCATTTTCTTAGATACAGTCAGGAATACAGCAAAGCTTCATTTAGATATTTTTCTTTCTTTATTTGAGACTGTACTGCAATGTTGTTTTAAGTATTTCCTGTGGTTTTGAACTCTGAAGTCACTGTGAATATATACTGAATATTTTTTGTTCTTTTATTATTTATTATTAAATATTGTTAAATATTTAATTGTGGCTGATATGTGTACAGATAGTTAACTTTTGAAAGTACTTGCATATTTGGTGACACTGTGTGGGCCACTCCTAATAGCCTTGCTCTTGGCCAGGCTACCATTTGTATTAATATTAATATTACACAGTAAGATTGGACACCATTTATTAAACGCCTTAAAGTAGCTGATAATGAGTTGGCTGGTGACAGTGATAACTGCCTTATAGTCTGTGCAAAGGGGGGCATAGCTAGTAAACTTGTGCCAGCCTTTTCCAGGGGGGATGTGTGTGTGTGTGTGTGTGTGTGTGTGTGTGTGTGTGTGTGTGTGTGTGTGTGTGTGTGTGTGTGTGTCTCTAAATCAAACCTCAAAGAGTGTGCATGTCAGCTACTTGGGCAGGGACACAAAGCACTGGCTAGACAGAGAGGGTGCTGGAGGTCTTGGCTTGGCCACTTAGCTGAAGTCTCAACTCCATAGTTGTGCCTGTGGGAAGTCTTACTGGGGATCTGGAGAAAGAGGGCTAAACCAGCCGTAGACGGACTGTGGTCTCTGTATGCTCTTACAGGAAATTGCACTTGATGCAGACAGCTGCATCTGAAAATACTGTGTGTACTCGTCATCCTCTCAGTATACATCCCCCACTATTTCCAGTGGTGAGGATTGAGGCTCCTTGATTACTGGTCCAGTGGTGGGGCATCACATTATTGTCTGGCAGTGGTGGGATCACCACATCACATACTGGGATTCAGTGGTGTGGATATTGAACTCCTATAGCCCGTAAACAGTGGTAACTAAAGGTGTTTGCACTCTCAAGCAGCTACATGGTAGACATTCTATTCAGAGTTTCATATCACAATAGTTTTATTTATTTTTTTTGTTAGCTTAGTCAGGGAGAGCAGGCAAGGGTGTCAGCAGAGGAGTATGGCAAACTGACAAGGAGCCATTTGGATGAGATGTGCCAAGACAAAGGACTGGTGCATGCCAACCTGACTAAAGCATCAATGATCGCAGCCTTAGTGACAGCTGCATCACAGACCAGCAAAAAGGAGGAAAGCCAGACTGGCCTTGGGGATGTATAACTCTCAGAAAATGGACAGTTCAAACTTTCCACAGAGGACTTACAAATCTGTCTGGAGTTAGAGAGACTTGGACTGGAGGCCAAAGAGTTGGAAACAGAATCAGCAGGGAGACTGCGAAGTTTAGCGGCTGATGAAGATAGGAAACTACGACATTTGGAGGCCGAAGAAAAGGAGAAACAGAAACAAATGCAATTAGAATCAGCAGAGACACAGAATCATCTGAAGCCGAACAAAATGAGAGGCAGAGGCACAGGCAACATGAAAAAAAATGCTGATTCTTCGCCAGGGTTATGGAGGTGATAGGGAGGCGAGTAACAGAACCACAGAAGCAATACAGGTCACTAAATTCCTTCCACAATTTACAGAAGATGATAATTTTGATAGTTTTATTCACATGTTTGAAAGGGTCTGTAAACAGTATAATGTTGACCAAGGGCTCTGAGTACGGTTCCTGACCCCCTTACTTCATGGTAAAGCTGTAACTGCTGTTTCTAAATTGTCTAATACTGATTGCTTAAAAGTGTACAGAATAAAGTTTTGTGAGCATAGGCGCAAGGCAGATGAAAGTGTGTGTGAATATATTGCTGAATTAAGCACTTATTTTCATAGGTGGGTGAGTGGGTGTCAGGTCACCATTTTTGAAGGGCTGGTAGACCCTTAGATGAGGGAACAAGCCTTTAGCACTTTGCCTGAGGACATGAGAATCTGGTTGGCAGATAAAGAATCTAATACCACAAATGAGTTAGGGAAAAAGGGAGACCTATACCTAGCAAGCAGGCATCACTGCACAGGAAAGGGATAGATACCCAGTATTGCACATGGGTCTAAGTTAACCCATGGCAGGCAGCCTAAACCACCCCAACAGAGTCTGTAGCAGGGGAAGCCACTAGTTCAGGTACACAGTCAGGATCAATGGTTAAAGGTTTTAAATGTAACCTGCAGGGCCATGTAGCATATAGATGTCCACGGAGGCAAGGTAGAGAACAAAAGGTGGAAGAGCCAGTAAATGGGAATGACAGAATGCCAGCAGTAAGTTGTCTGGAGACAACAAGGGTACCAAACTACCACAAGAGGTTATATCCTATCTTAGTAGATAGAAAATAGGCCATTGCTAAGAGAGACACAGCCTCTGACCTAACCATTGTGAAGCCTGCAATGGTTAAAGAGGAGTACTACTTGCTTGGGCAGTCTACTCCAGTCAGAGCTTTAAGAGGGACCCCATTCCAAATACCTCTGGCTAGGGTTCACCTTGACTGGGACAGTGGAAAAGGAAGCAAGAAAGTAGGTGTGCTTGAGAATATCCCTGTAGATATCCTGATTGAGAATGATTTTGATAATGCAGTACCTTGTGTGCATGCAGTTACATGTAGTCAGGCTTGGAGATGGGCATGTGGGTCTGGTAGCCTGAGGGGGACCCAGACAGACTGCACATGAAGCCAGGAGTGGTGAGGTGGCTACTTCAGAGAGGGAGCTACCATGAAACATTGAGACTAATGGTGAGCTACAGCTGCTTGTGGGTACTGATGTTCCCCTGGACAGAGTGACTGCAAGGGCAGAGGAAAGTAATAGTACCCAGACTGACAGTGAGGTACCAATGTCAGAGGATACAAGACTTCCTTTGGAAGGGAAGCTTGGAAGGGTTACAGAGAGAGAGTTGAGACAGTCTCAGCTCTCAGACCCTACATTACAAGGCTTGAGTGTTAGCCAGGGAGGGACCTGATTCTCAAGGAAAGGGGGAATCTGTTTACTGGAACAAAGGGTTACTGTATAGAGAGTGGACCCCTGGGAGAGGGCTAGAGGGTAAGAGAATACAACGGTTGGGTTGGTAGTGCCCAGAGCCTAACATCTGCCACTTATAGCCATAGAAAAAAGCAGCCAGCACACAAAATGAGGAGAAGTAAGACTTTAAGTCTTCACAGTCACAGACCGGTTTCAGCCAAAGGCCTTTTTCAATGTAGATCTACACTGAAAAAGACCTTTGGCTGAAACCGGTGACTATGAAGACTTAAAGTCTTACTTCTCCTCATTTTGTGTGCTGGCTGCTTTTTTGGTATTGGGTTCATCTTTTTGAGCAATTGCACTTGCCATCTGAGTGGAAGATCTAGTCGTTGGATGTGCCATTTCTAGCCATAGCCCATGACATTCCTTTTGCAGGTCATACAGGCATAAGCATACAAAGAGACATATTATGCAAAACTTTTATTGGCCTGGGATTTCCAGGGATGTAACGGTACTGCAGGACCTGTGAGCAGTGCCTATAGGCAAGGCAGGAGACAAGATCAAAGCTCCTTTGATGCCTTTGCCTGTGATTGAGGAGCATTTCAGAGGGTAGCTACGAATATTGTGTGGCCTCTAAGTACCCCAAGTTCCATATGCAACAAGTGTATCCTAGTGTTAGTAGATTATACTACCATATACCCTGAGGCAGTGGCTCTGTCCTCCATTGAGTCAGATAAGGTGGCAAATGCTTTGTTAGAGATTTTCAGCAGGGCAGGTTTCCCAAAAGAAATACTGACTAACAGAGGTGCCAATTTCATGCCAGACTTGCTTGATTGTGTGTGGAAATGCTATGGGGCGAAGCACCTAAAGAGCACCCCATACAACCCCTAGACTAATGGTCTGGTAGAGAGGTTAAACTCTAAACTAAAGACCATGATACGGGCATTCACAGACCAGTTTAAGAGGGAGTGGGACAAATAGTTGCCTTATCTGCTGTTTGCATACAGAGAGGTGCCCCAGGTATCCATAGGTTTTTCACTCTTTGAGTTGCTGTATGGGCATAGTGTGAAGGGACCTCTAGATTTGATTCATGATGACTGGGAGGGTGAGTGTGAATCCCATAAGAACTCTGTAGTGGCATATGTCCTAGACCTCAGGACAAGGCTCAGGGAACTCATGGGCTTTGCCCAGGAGAACCCGGCAGAAGCTCAACAACAGGTTATAGTTCTGATTCCTGTCAGACACAACAAGGTGCAGGCAGCTTGGGAGGGACCCTTGAAAGTGGTAAGGAAGGTCAGTGATTTTAACTACATGGCAGAACTGCTAGGCAGGAGACAGAGGCACAAACTGTACCATGTTAACATGATGAAACCTTACCATGATAGAGAGGCCCTTATGTTGAGTATTTACAGTGGCTGGCAAGAGTAGTCTGAGGGGGATCTGGTGACTAATCTCTTCAGTGAGGCTCGGACTGACACCTCAGTGGAAGGGGTAGCAATGTCCCAGCAGCTATCACCTACCCAGGTTCAAGAAATCCAAGCAGTGTTACAGGAGTTTGGGGGCATGTTCACTGGGAAACCAAGGTACAACCACTTGGTGCACACCATGTGGATACAGGACCCCAAAGGCGTATTAAACAGGCCCATTATATGGTGCCTGAAAGAGTCAAACAGACTCTGAGGGAGGAGATACAGGAAATGCTGGAACTAGGGCTAATCCAGGAATTCATGAGTCCATGAGCCTGCCCAGTGGTGCTGGTACCAAAGAAGGATGGCAGCACCAGGTTCTGTGTAGACTACAGAAAATTAAATAGTCACACAGAGTCAGATGCTTACCTCATGCCTAGGACAGATGAAGCCATAGAGCAGCCGAGCAGTGCTAAGTATCTTACCACTACTGATCTTACCAAGGGCTACTGGCAGGTGCCCTTGACTTCCAACGCTAGAGACAGGTCAGACTTTGTGACTCCTTTCGGCTTGTATGAGTTCATGAAGATGCCCTTTGGAATGAAAAATACCCTAGTGACTTTCCAGAGGCTTGTAGGTTGTATCCTAGCAGGAGCAGGATATTTCGCCCCTGCTTACTTGGATGATATTTCCATCTACAGCCATTCCTGGCAAGAGCACCTTCAGCATGTCAGAGAGATGCTGGGCAGACTACAGAGGGCAGGGTTGACCTTTAAGCCTAGTAAGTGTCAGGTGGGCATGGCAGAGGTCTCCTAACTGGGACACAGAGTGGGGAGTGGTAAGATTAGGCCAGAACCTGCCAAAGTGGAAGCCATTCAGGCATGGCTTGCCCCGGTTACCAAAAAGGAGGGCATTCTTAGGGACAGCAGGGTACTACAGAAAGATTGTCCCCAATTATTAGTATCATAGCTGCTACCCTCACAGAACTGACAAGGAAAAACAGGATAGATAAGATGGTGTGGACGCCAGCATGTGAGCAGGCATTCCAAAAGCTTAAAGGAGCTTTGGGCAGACCCCCGCCCGTGTTAGCCAATCCAGATTACAACAAAGAATTTGTTGTACCAGTGGATGCTTCAAACCATGGGGTGGGGACAGGTTTCCACAGAGGGAGAAGAGCACCCAGTGGTTTATCTCAGCTGCAGGATCCAACCCAGGGAGGAATGCTCTACAGCTGTAGAAAATGAATGTCTAGCCATAGTGTAGGCACTGCAGAAACTTCAGCCTTATCTGTACGGAAGGAAATTCACTGTAGTTACAGACTACAATCCCTTAACATGGCTACATCGAGCCAACCAGCAAAAAAGCTACTAAGATGGAGCCTAGGATAGCTTGAGTCTTCCAGGAGGGGAAGAATTGTGACAAAAGGAGATACTGCCAGCCCAGCTAGCTGGAATTTTGTACATTATTATATGTCACTGGTGAATATCAACATCATTTGTGCAAGATGCTTGTGTTACAAATGCATTAGAACTGCATGTTATGTATATATCAAACTGCTTACACAGATGTGTGTGCTGAAAAGGGTATTTGCAAAAGGCTTGTGTTTAAATAGATCCACAGTGTGCCCTACTGGAAAAGAACAGAAATGTACATGCACCACTGTAACTGTTTGAATGTATATATTTTAACAGTAGAAACTGGAATACAGGAGGTTAACTTCAGAAAAATAGCTGAAATTAAATTACTTTATGGCTACACAATAAAAGATGGCATCTTTGAGTATTCATGGCAGCTACAGACACAGAGTCTGTGCTGAGAAGCTTTCTGTAGTCTTCAGAGTGAACTAATTACTACCTCTGAAAGTATGAAGGAATGCAATAGTTTCATAACTTTCAACATCTGCAAAATATCTGAGGTCTATGTATTTTCACATGTAGATGCTAAATACTGCCAGCTTAAAGCAGTGGGTGTTTCAACTGGGATAGAGTCAGATGACAAGAACTGATGTCATTCTGCAAGCTATCCCAGCAGTAATATTCGAGATATTAATTTGAGAACTCTCTGAGAGAGAGTGCATTCTGTATTCTGTCTTGGACCTGACAACAGCTAGAAGATCCATTCATCATGTCCGCCTTGCTCTAATGAAGTAAGTTTCTAGGAGACAGTATAATTCTCTTAGATACAGTCAGGAATATAGTAAAGCTTAGTTTAGATAATTTTCTTTATTTATTTGAGACTGTCCTGCAATGTTGTTTCAAATATTTCCTGTGGTTTTGAATGTTGTTGTCACTGTGAATATATATTGAGTATTTTATTGTTCTTTTACTATTTATTATTAAATATATTTAAATCTTTCATTGTGGCTGATCTGTGTAGAGATACTTAGTTTTAAGAGTACTTGCATATTTATTTAGTGACACTGTGAGCCACTCCTTATAGCCTTGCCCTTGCTCTTGGCCAAACTACCATTTGTATTAATATTAATATTACACAGTAAGATTGGACATACTTTGTTACGGGCCTTAAAGTAGCTGAAAAGGAGTTGACTGGTGGCAGTGATAACTACCTTATAGTCTAGGAAAAAGGGGGCATAGCTAGTAATCCTGTGCCAGCCTTTCCCATGTGTGTATATGTGTGTGTGCGTGTGTGTGTGTATGTGTATGTGCGCGCGCATGTAAATCAAACCTCAAAGAGTGTGTGCGTCAGCTACTTGGGCAGGGACACAAAGCACTGGTTGGACAGAGAGGGTGTTGGTGGTCTTGGCTTGGCCACTCAGCTGAGATCTCAACTCTAGCTGTGCCAGTGGGAAGTCTTATTGGGGATCTGGAGAAAGAGGGAAAAATGCCCCAGACTGTGTTCTCTGTGCTCTTAAGGGAAATTCCACTTGAAGCAGAAAGCTGCATTTGATAATACTGTGTGTGTACTTGTCATCCTCTCAGTGTACATCCCCCACTGTTACCAGTGGTGAGGATTGAGGCTACTTGATTACTGGTCCAGTGGTGGAGTGTCACAACTGGAATAATTTTGTTTCTGTTCTACCTGGTGTACAGTGAATAATCATTTTACACAAACACTCTGCTGCCTCCAACTTTTAATACTTTGTCCTTTTGCCACCATTCTGTAAGGATTAAATCTTTATGCTGGCAGGTTTGCACTTTTACTAATAAAGGTCTTGGCTGCTTTCTCCTGGTCAGATTTGGGGCATGCACACAGTGTGCCCCTTTCAATTAACAGTTCCTGCTATGGAAAACCAGTCCATTTACATATTTGTGCCTTCAAAAAATTAATACAGTCTGTTCCTTCTAGTTTCTCTGCTACAGCAAAGAATCTCAGATTTTTCCTTACATGCTTTGTCCTCCAATTCCACTGTTTTTGAAACATCTCTTCTTCAGCACTCGCATACTCAACCAACCTTTTCCTCATTTTGAACTTTGATTACTGCTTTTTTATCAGCTGATTTGAATATCTGTTTAAAACTGTTTCCATTTTTCCAGTCTTGTATTACTTGAGTTGATATATTCCTTTAGTGTTTCATTTTTATCATCTCTGAGCATATTTAACTTATTTTTCCTCTAGATTACTGGAAGCCATGTCTTGCACTAAAGCTGAAGCTTAAAATGCTTATTGCTGAACAGCTGCATGATTCTACCTGGGCAGTGTCTTCTCTTCACATTTACTACCTGATTTTCTTTCAAGCTCTCTTAGCTTGTTCTTTGCAGGCATCCAGGCAGTGTACTTACTAGCCAGTAACTAAATTTTACTCAAGGTGGCAATATCACTGGCTGCTGTTTCTCACTTTCTGTTTTCACACTGGGAGAGATGAAGTTAAGCTGTTGATTAGTGTGCAGCTAACTTGGAAGTCCAGGTCCATAGACCTTCTCCAGACTGGTGACACTTTCTGGATGGCACTTTAATCGAGCAGGCTTGAATCCTCTAGCAATGCTGTCATCTTCTGACATGACATTCTGGCATGTCGAGTCTGAGGAAGCTTTTTTGAATCCAAGTGGGACAGATCAGATGATGCAGATTTTGCATTAGAAGCTGTTGGATCAGAGGGTTTTGCCTTCAGATCCAATAAAGTAGGATCCAATAGCTTAGACAACTTAAGAGGTGGTTCTGCACTAGGAGACAAGCTCAGAGCAGAAGATCCAGAAGGGTCCGAAGGATGCTTCTTGGCCTCTTTTTTTCGCAATTTTCCTAGGGGTTTGAACCACAAATGCTGTCTCAGATGATGTGGTAGGAAGTAAATCTCTTAAAATAAGTTTATTTTTAAAGTCCACCAGGGCCCGAGGATTAAAGGCCTTACATATGTCACAAAACGCATTCAAATGGGCCAGACCTAGAGAATAAATGCATGAATTATGTGCATCTGATAAAGGAATCTTATGGCCACAGGCCTTACATTTCGTAAAACCTGATGATTTTTCAGCCATTCTCAACTAATCAAATAGGAGATAAGAAAGGCAAACAATTTTTTAAAGAAAAGAAGAAAGTTAAAGGGAGGAAATACCACTGATGGTAACTGAAGAAGCTACCAGAAAAGTATACGAAAAGAAAAGGAAATACCAACAATGGTAAACTTACACTAAAAAGTAAATAAAAAACACAGTATCCATGAACCTATACCACAGCTCCACAGGTCCACAAAAATAGAATTGTATAATCCACCGAACAAACAAAAGGACCCAAGAACAGCCAAATACTCCAGTATTATAATGTGTTTAATTCAAATACAAGTACACAAGCGCTCTCGCAGCTGGGTTGCTTCATCAGATGCAAGTTAAAAAAACAGAAAAGCTCATTAAATACCCTCTTTAGCTATCACATGACTAAACTGCAGTTATTCTTAAAAAGACAGTTAAAATTGCATTCATAAGCTTAACAAATATACCCGCGGTGGTGGTGCTGCAGTAGCATTGTCGCCTCACAGTAAGACACTGTCTGGTTCGATTCTCAGCTAGAGCACCTTCTGCGTGGAGACATGCGTGAATGGGCGTACCTTCGTTGAAGGTTGTGTGCCAGGGCTGGTAACTCGGCATGTAAAAATCAACTACCAATCATTAGCGGACCGGAGTTCTGCTGTGGCGACCCCTAACCGGGAAAAACCGAAAGACACAACAATAACAAGCTTAACAAATATATACATACATATCACAATATAAACTATTATGACATAAATACTATCTATCATCATATTGTTAAGGAAAAAACAGCATTCTAACGTATTATAAAATATACTAATCCCTTTACAGTGTATACTGAACCTACCACTTTCTACTCAATGGTCTAGCTTTCAGTTTTGGTCTAACAGGAACATTATCATTCAAGCCATGCCCAAAGTCACCCCTGAGCCTAATTATCCAATTCGCTTCCAATTGTTCTGTTAAATTTCT
>NC_056743.1:429820919-429865545 GCF_019279795.1 Protopterus annectens
ATCTGTTCTGCCACATCCATCCCAGTACTACAAAAGCTTACACAAGATGCATTCTCCATCACTGAACTATGGATGAAAGAAAATCACCTTGCACTTAATGCCTCTAAAACCAAACTAATGGTATCTACCCCCTCTAAACACATCTCTGTCAACACTAATTCCCTTCTAATCACCAGCCACAACAACACATCCTTGGAATTGGTGTCAGAAGCTAAGTTACTCAGGGTTCACATTGATAGTCATCTTAAATTCAACTCCCACATTCAACTAAATATAAAAAAAACATCAAAAACTAGGCATGCTCTACCGACACAATCGCTAGCTTACCCCTCCACTAAAATCAGTCTCTCTACCTCTTTCCTCATCCCCTCTCTACTCTATGGAGCCCCAGTCCTAACTAACATCCAATCTTCCCTTAAAACACAACTTTCCTCTTGCTATAACAAAATTGCTAAATTTGCCACTAGCCATAAGACTTCTACCCACCACTGTTCTTCACTCCATAAACTAAAATGGCTAGAATTACCCAATCAACTCATCTATTCTCAACTTACTCTTGCTCACAAACTCATTTGCAAACCCAGTCTCTGTCTGTCCCTCTCCTCAGCCTTTAAATTGCACCTGCCCAACAGAATACTTAGATCCAATAACCAAAATCTAATTGAATTGTACAAACCTAATCGTCCCCCAGGGAAAAATCTCCTGTCCTTCAGTCTAGCACGTCTCTGGAACTCCCTACCTCCTGCCATTTGCACCACCCTCAACCACCTTACATTCAAAAAAATCTCTTCACTCTCATCTACTATCCCAGTGGGAATGCTCTTGCACCCATCCTTCTTGATCTACACTGATTTTCTCTCTTTCTCCTCCATTGGAACATCCTTACCTCTGCTTTCCTAAAAAAAAAAAAAAAAAATCGCAAGCTACTTAATGATAGAACTGCTTCTCAGTTCACATTGGAATTGCTTACTTTTTTTAGTCTGTATCATCTCTAATGTTTATCACCAGTTTGCTTCTGCCAGAAATTGTATGCTCTAATGGTGTAATTGTTGTAAATATTGTAATCTAAAACCTTTTGTAACCTTGTTTATGGCGCTTTTCTCCCCAGAACTCCATTGAAAATGGGTTCATCTTGGCCCAGTAGAATATCCTGGTAAACCAACTGCAAATAAATAAATAAAATAAAATAAATGAAGATGGCAAAGAACTGAACTCCAACAGCTCTGAAATGTGCTAAAATACAACGCCAAGCTTATAAAATGATCCGGAGAAGGTAAACACTTGCACCGCACCACACTCATCACTTAGTCCCTCAAAACCTACACCACCAAAACACACACACAGAACCACAAAACACACACCTACATTCGCGGAGGCTCTCAGTACTAATCTGCCCAAACAACAGAGACCTCCAAAGCAGAAATGCAAGCAACCTCCACCCACCAACACAACCCAAATGACACATAGCCCACATACTCAGTGTGCCACTCAACTACAGCCCATAAGGCATAACGTACGCAACACTCTAGTCATAGGTGAATCTATAGTCAGGCACACTGATGTTCCACTTACCAGGCTAAACAAGGAAAAAGTTACTGTCAGCTGCCTGTCAGGTGCCAGGATCTGCCACATAATGCACGCACTCAGGTCACTCCATGACAAGTACAAATATGATTCTGTCATTGTCCATGTTGGTGTGAATGACTTGAGACGTACCTCCCTGGACTACATGAAAAGAGACATGGAGGAGCTCTCTGATCTTGTAGCCCAGGCCAGTATGATCCTAGTCCTGAGTAGCATCCTGCCATCACCCAGAATGACATCACAGTACAAGGACAGAATGATTGACTTTAACAATTGGCTAAGCTTCTGGTGTCATTCTAAGGGAATCCAGTACCTGTCTGCCTGGGATGACATGATCGACAGACCACGCTGCTTTGCCAGAGATGGCCTGCACCTGTCGCCCTTGGGATTCCGGATACTGGCAAAGGCTCTTGCCACCCCTATAGTGCCTTTTTTAGGCAAGGTACAAATGACAAATTCACCACCGTAACAGGTACAAACAAGCAAAATCTGTGGGTAATGCTACTCAATGCTAGAAGTCTAAACCTCAAAATGTACTCACTCAAGGCACTCCTTAAAATGGAGAACACTGACATCTGTGCAGTGACAGAGACCTGGTTCAAAGCTCCAGAGAGCACCCCTGCATTACCAGGCTATAATTCATACCACACCTTTCGGCCACCAAACCCGGAACGAAACACTAAAGGTGGAGGCGTGTCCATATTCATTAAGGATATCCACACCTCCAAGCTAGTTGCTCAGCATAATGCATCCGAGATTATCCATGTTCAACTAACTCTGGGCAAAACCGCAATCCAGATTGTAGCTTGCTACAGACCCCCACCATGCCCCAGGATTCCCACTCCTCTTTTCTTGATACACTGGAAAATATTAAGGTACAACCCAACACTCTAATAATGGGTGATTTCAACTACCCTACCATTAACTGGGAAAACTACTCATGTACCAACTCTTTTGCTCAACGTTTTCTGGAAATCATCAATTCCAATGCTTTGGATCAACTTATCCACACCCCCACCAGAGGCAGCAATATCCTAGACCTGGTCATCACCAACATGGGTGACCAGTATTCCACACCAGAGGTCAGCTCCTCGTTGGTCAGATCTGACTACAAGCTAATCACCCTAGACATCCACATCCCGCTGCCACCTCCCCATTAGGAAAACAACCGTAAAAAATTTCTCAAAAGCCAACTTCACGCTTCTTAAGACAGAAGTGGCAAACTTCATGACACCCATGCAGATGGACAATAGAGGTACAACTGCTGAATCCTACACAAATGCACTTTATAAGCACTTACATGAGTGCATGCATCGTGCTATCCCTAACAGAACCAAGATGCTATCCTCCAAAAAAAGGAAGCCAATCTGGTGGTCTTCTGCCATAAACAAACTCTACAACAGAAGAAAGAAACTGTTGCAAAAAAGAGTAAAATCCCACAATTGGAGGAACTCCCTGGTCAGCCTCAGTAAGAAGCTGAGATCCCTCATAAAATCCTCCAAAGCTAGTTATGAAAACAAAATTGCCACTGATTCTAAAGACAACCACAAAGCATTCTATAGCTATGCCAAAAATCTCAATGGCAACACTCTGAGTGTGCTCTGAGTTACAGCACAATGACACTAAATATACAGAACCAACTGAAATTGCCAACATCCTGGCAGATAGGTTCAGTGCTAACTTTACCCCCCTCTCACCCCCTAAAGGGCCCATCTTTATACCGGAAGAATGCAAAGTTCCTGTAATCACGGCTGCACAGGTAAAAACTTCACTCTCCAAAGCCAAGAACACAGCATCCATGGGACCTGACAACATCCCAGGCTGCCTTCTACATGAACTACAGAATGAATTGGCACCCCACCTAAGTACCATGTTCAATCATAGCCTCACCTCAGGCTTTGTGCCCATTGAATGGCGCACTGTGACAGTTATCCCACTCCACAAAGGGGGGGGCCACAACAGACCCTGGGAACTACTGCCCCATTAGCCTGACGAGCCTCGTCTGCAAGGCTATGGAACGTATTATCATGGAACTCATAAACAAAGACATTGGAGATCTCCAAACCCTGGACCCCACACAGTTTGGGTTTGTAAAAGGCAGATCATGTCTCCTAAACCTGATAGACTTCTTTGAAGTAGTCACCAAAGCCATAGATGAGGGTAAGGTGGTTCACACAGCCTATCTAGATCTCGCCAAGGCGTTCAGCACCATCCCCCACTCTGGAATTATAGATAAACTCACTAAATTAGGTATAAATCCCTATGTCACAAGATGGGTTGCCAGCTGGCTTACTGAAAGAACCCACACTGTGAAAGTAGCAGACTCCAAATCAGACCAGTGACAAGTGGAGTACCACAGGGTTCAGTCCTGGGTCCTCTCCTGTTTGTTATCTACTTCTCTGAAGTACAGGCTAACACAGAAGGTCTTTGGCTAACTAAATTCACAGATGACTGCAAACTAGGAGCCATAACTGAAACTCCTAATGATGTGGACATCCTACAAAAGGGCCTCACTGAGACAGATGCCTGGTGTCAAAGACAAGCTCAATGGTCTCAAGCTCAATGCCAAAAAGTGTATTGTCATCCCCTTTGGTAAAAATTCTGTACCCATGAACTACCACATAGGCGGTAGTCTACTTAACACCGAAAGTGTGATGAGACCTTGGGACACAGGTGGACAGTAGTCTCTCCTTTGATAATCACATCGCCAAAGTGGTCAGGAAATCCTTCTACATGGCACATCTCATCACAAAAGGTTTCTCATCCAGAAAAAAAGAGATCATTGTTCCCCTCTACTCATCACTCATTAGACCCATTATAGAGTACAATGCCCCTTTTGGTATGTACCTCACAAGACATCTACAACAACTGGAAAGGCCGCAAAAATACCTCACAAAGAGGATTACTGGCCTCAAACAGATGCCTTACGTGGACCGTCTCAAAAAACTCCAGCTTTACTCCGTCGCATATCACCTACTCAGAGGCGATCTCTGCCTAACATACAAAGCTATGTCAAACCCAGAGCAGTTGGACATGCTCCACTTAAAGAAATCCCAATCCCTCCAAGCTACATGCTCTAGGGACCTAAACCTTGTCACCACAATAAACAGAACATGCTGGAGGGATAGATTCCTGTCCCAGAGACTTCCCATACTCTGGAACAGACTACCTATCTATGTCAAAAAGAGCTCCTCACTAGCACTCTTCAAGAAAAATCTTGATGATTGGATGGGTAATAGGAAATTCACCCCGAGGATCACTTCTGTGGTTCTGCTTGACAGGGGCACAGGAAAATCATTTTCTTGGGTGGCGAAAGCCAGGGTACATTTTTGGCTAGGCTTGTATGGGCCCTAGGACCAACAGCCTAGTACCTACCTATGAACCTATGAACAAATAAAAAGTAAAGGTTAGCACTTTCATTTAAAACTAGGTTAAACTTCATCGGACATCTTAAAAATTACATCACATCCTTATATAATGCAAGCTCACTTCTCATTGGTCATTGAAATAGTTACACATTTAGCCACTCAGTCTAAAACAGGTATATAATACAGTCAATATATAAAAAATAATAGAAAATATTATTAAGCCTATTACCAGTCTTTTTTATATATTGCTCACTTATTAATTTGTTTTGTTAATCAATCTTCTTTCTTTTTAACACTTTTAACTTTAATACTGGTGCACTGGAGCTACACTCATTGATTCCTGGCCAGCTATCAGCTTGTAAACGCACCTACCACTTTAGTTCCTTTAGGTCCAAATGCACGCCCCATGCTTTCTTATCATCTATAACCACATGATCTATAATCATAAAAGAAAACTGATGTCCATTATACTCATTAATATGTTTTGCTACAGCATTATTTACATTATTTCTTCTTATTGCGTATTCATGTTCATATATTCTCTGACACAAACGTCTCTAAGTTTTTCCAATATAGAATACTAAACATGAATCGCAAACAGCCAAATATACAACTGCTCTAGAATTACAATTATATTTACCTTTCAAATGATATGTTGTATTTCTAAGAAAAAAACTATCCCCCATTTTATAACACCAGTTACATGCTCCATATACAGCCATGCGTGAATCAATCATGGAGTATATCCGCTCTACTTTTCGATAAACTATTTTAGACCTTTCACCTACTTGAACCCTAATATGGGGGTCATCTAGCAAGATAGGCCAATTTTTCTCAAAAACCCATTTTAGATTAATAGAATCTTTACTATAAGTAATAACCAAGGCTTTAGAAAAATCAGAATCAGTGCCCATCTCAGAATGCTGTTCATATATTGTTTGCGATAACAAGCTCTTCCCATTCAGAACATCACTACTGATTGAATTGTTAATCTCACAGGACCTATTAATGTTGTCCAATATAGATCTAAAATGGCTTCTTACTCTTATCTGAGAGTTCCTGAATTAAAGCATCAACAAGATCTATAGGATACGCTCTATTAATAAACATAGAATGTAAAGTACTACATTCATACAGGAAGTCATCATATCTAGTGACCATTTGGGCTGCTCTCACTAACTGCCCTTTAACAACAGATCTCTTCTGATGCTCAGGGTGTGAGCTACTATAGTGTAAAAAACAGTTTGAATAGGTTATATATATATATATATATATATATATATATATATATATATATATATATATATATATATATATATATATACAACACACACATACATACATACATATGTCTTACTTCTAATCAACGAAAACTCATTTTTTCAAAGATTAGAAAGCAGACAACCCACTTTCATGAAGTGGACCCAGTATATTATTCTCCCTGGAGTTTCAAATTCCAGTACTTGGTTCTGTAAAACTTAAACTGTAGTGGCTGAGGGATCAGATGACTCTCAGTTCTGTTTTTTTCCTTAACCCCAACACATTCTGTCCTGAAGGACTCTTCAGATTTTGTTTAACGTGCAGTTTCTATAGGAGTAAAAGCACAAGGTCTGTGGAACAACAACACTTTTTAAGGCATGCATGCTTAGAAATTTGAGAAAAATTAGACAAAACCTGATTCATGTAAGAAATACTTTCAGGGGTCAGAGAAGTAGAGAATTCTCCTAAACTGTTGGCAATTTTTAAAATAAACTCTACACGTAGCCCTGGCAATTCAGGATTCTGAAGGCTAGAGTAGAAGGAAAAAATGTTTCCTACCCTATTTGTCCAACTATTTACCTTCCTGATCTCGAGGAAATGGACTGAAAATACATAGGAGTTTTCTAGCAGTGATAGCCATGGGAGAAGTAGCAGCCAGATCTCCTCTAAAATGGGAATAAAAGTATTTATTATCTTGATAAACTATATAAAGTTTATCTGCTTTCTTAGGAACTGATGAGACAGAAACAGAAGTATCATAGTCAGTTTTAAAGCCATCTTCCAAAGCTGGCAAAATGGGAGGAATGGGTGCAGTATTGGAGGCTTCTTCTTCAGGTAAATCATAATATCTGCCTAACTCAGGGGGAACATCGATATGTTCACAAGAAAATACATCTCTTAGTATGGAAATGCACTACATCTGCACAACTTCAGGCTCACTAGCAAGAGAGTCAGAGTTCTGGCTATGAAACCTTCAGGTGACATCACCCTGTCTCTGTCCATATTTGAATCATTGAAAAGACATCATCTTCCTTGGAAGTACGGACACAAACATTAGGAAGAATATGGCACCCAGAATTGATTGACTGAGTAAACTCCTGGCTAGGTTAAGAACATAATTTTGGCAAACAGGAACCATCTTACTGTTTTCTATTTGATTAATTTTTTCCTAGGTACATCCCAAGAGGAAGAAAGGCTAGGAGAAAGCATATCATCTTAAGCATGCGGTTTCTTTCCCTGGGAACCTCAAGAAGGCCCTCCCAAGGTGTCTCCCATATGCATAATGGATGGTTCCCCCTTCCCCAAGCAGGACACTGGAACAGCTGTAAGGACATTTCTGGTCTCTGGTCCATAGTGGAAAGCAAGGCTACACCTGAAGGACTGAGGAAACCAGTACATGGTCTGAGCAACTAGCAGTGGCACTGGCACAGACATTTCAGGAGCCATTCGAGAAGCCTAGGACTCTAATTTAAACTGTTTTTTCTCTTTAGGTACATTGGAAGAAACACCAGCAGGTGAAGGAGCATGAATGCTAGTACGATATGCTTGTATGAGTCAGCTGGAAGATAAGTTGTCACTTGGTATACGCAAGCAGCACACAAATTCCACACAGCAAAAAGTTACACAGGCAGTATACACATTCCTCTTGTCAAATAATGTCAGCTGACAGAAAATTAACTGCACTGTAAAGTCCAAGTATAATAAATATGTAACAACTGAATACAAGCATTTCTACATTCCTAGCTTTAGTTCTGATTCTACAACCTACCATAATAGGTTCCCATTCTCTAGCTACTACTGCTGTTTCCTACATACTAGTTTAATGTCATGCTTTGCTAACTCTACTTTTAGACAACTATATCTAAGGGTCTACTTTATATAATAAGACTCCCTTTCTTTTTAACAGGATGTGAAGCCTGTTCTACCTAGCCTTTCATGGAGGTCCCCAACAACCCAAGGATCCCAGCTGAGTTCTAGTGAAAACCCACACACGTTTGCTGGTCAACTCCCATCAGAATCCTGCAACTAGCATTTTCTGTATATAAACTCTAACTGGGTACCTGTATTATTAAAAATATTTCTAGGCCCAAGCTGTTGACAGCCCTTCCTACATCACCACTCGTCACTCTGCCCCCCACACCCTTACCACCCTTCCCTCAAGCAGATTAGACCTACTGGTAGTTGTTGCTTTACTAGAAATCTACGCTTAGATTTCCTACCAGCAAGTACCAATAACCTGAACATTAAACATATTTCACTGAACGTTAAACATATTTCACTGAAAATTTTAGTTTCCTCCTCACCTAACCACCATTCATTCCTTAAGTAGAGTCTCACTAACCAGTAGAACCCACCTGCTGATTGTTTTTGTAACACTGCTATAAATGCAACAAGGGCCAGCCCACTTCTTTCCACAATTGCTTAGTTCGAGCTTCACTCCGCTCCCCTGCCCTACTCCCATTCCCACTTAACCCTGCCTTCATTACATTTATAGTTCTATAACCACACCCTCTCATTACAGCCTTCAATCATATCCACTCACCTATACTCTTCCTCTCTAAACCACACCCACTTCTCTACATCCACCACTCAGTTTACTCTCACCCCTCCACTGAATCCCGCCTTCAACAGCCCCCCAGTATACAACCTCCATCTTCACTGTCATATCTAACATGACTGCCAATATCAAACCTCTTAATAAAAACAGAGCCAAGTCACACATGCTTTCTACTATAGTAACTAACCAGCTACTTCTCCTCACAACCACACTCATCTTACTAACAACTGCCTCTTGTATAACCACCTATCGTTCTATCTTCGACAACCCTCCCCCTCTCCATACATCCTCAAACTCCCTTCAACCACCATTCAAACTTCTAAATTTCCCCATTTGCAGTTCCATTTTTAATAACTCCACATTATGCCAGGCAAAGGTTTCACTACGTTTTCATCCCAACTTACCTAGCTTATCCCAGAAATACCTAAAATCTGTGACAGACATAGCCTCAAAGTTAACCCTAAGTGGGGACATGCATCCAAATCCAGCCCCAGCTAGTAAACCTGTCAATACAGTCTCTCAAAATAGTACATTTTCTGAAAATGGACAGGCTCCAATCATTCCCAAAAGAGAAAAAACAGATATTCTAATAGTGAATATTAATATTAGGAATGTGAACAACAAAATCCATCGCCTACATGTCAACCTCTCCCTTTATTCCCTACATTGCTTTTCTCACTGAATCCTGGCTCAATCCAACTACCTCCAGCATGGAAATACTTCCCCTAGGTTAGAACATCATACATACTGACCAATTAAATAAAAGAGGAGGCGTAGCCTTACTCTTCAAAAATCACCTCTCAATAGAAACAGTTGATGAAAAATTTATAAACCTAACAAATGCTGAAGCAGTATTTGCCAAACTGAATGTCAATCCCAGAAAACATATACACATAATAGGCATCCACATCCCACCAGGGGACAATATCCAAACACTAGAAAACCTATTACAATGGTGTAACAGAACCCTAACCCAAGAAACACTCATTATGGGCGACTTCAATATAGACTGGTTAGACTGCAGCTCCCCTAATCCCAAAAATTGTACTGCATGGATTCTCTCAACTAATTCAAGGACCCACTAGAATCAACAAGCCATCTAACAAACACTCCACTCTAGACCGGATACTAACAAATAGGCCAGCCCTCTATCCTCACTCCGGTTGTCTTCCGGATACTCTCAGTGATCATTTTCCTACATACTTGGTCAGGAATCATACAAACCCAACAAAACTATCCACACACTTTCAAATATGAAACAAGAAACACCTAAACACCAATAAATTTATAGATATACTTAGAGCAATTGGACACCTTTGAAACATCTACCACTACAGGAAGCTGTTGACTATTTCAACTCCAGTTTCCTCTCCATACTAAATTCTCAAGCCCCCAGTAAATTGATACGTGTCAAATCTAACTATGCCCCATGGCTAAAAAAGGAAACATTAACATTCTTTAAAGCCAGAGATAAGGCTTTGGTAAACTGGACTAAAACAAGGTCCCAACTTGCTCTCCAATCCTACCATGAACTCAGAAATAAAGCAAAGAGGCAGATTAAACAAGAAAATATAAATTACTAAGAAATCCAAACCAAGTATCATAAAACCTCACAAAAATTCTGGTCTACAATAAATAATATCCTTCAGCCAGGCAAAATCAATACACCCCCCCTCCCACCATCACAAATAATGCAGAAAACATTGCTACTCAATTTAATAAATACTTTACTGAAACCATCTTAGCACTATCTAACTCCTTCTTTGTTAAAAGCCACCACTACCACTTCCATCATAAACTCAAACTTCACCCTACAACCTGTAGCAACAAACGCCATCAAAAAATTACTGAAGCGGCTAAAACCCACAACACTAGCAGCAGACAACTTACCTGCTGAATACCTAAAGCTAGCAGCAGATGGTATAGCCTATCCTATATCGATATTAATACATCGGTCCATAACAGAACAGCAAGTACCTCCCATTTGAAAAACCTCCTACATAATATCCTTACATAAAGGTGGGTCCTCAACTGATTTTGTTAATTATCGACCATCTACAGAGGGTTCATTCATATGCAAGTTACTAACTACCAGACTACCAATAACCTCTTAACTAACAGCCAGCATGGCTTTCGACCATTCCACAGTACAACAACTGAACTAATGTCATTTTCTAACACTGTTAATTACCACAGGAATAATAATAACTTTGTATCTTCTATCTTTCTCTACCTATCTAAAGCCTTTATTATGGTTTCACATGCAAAACTCCTACATGTCCTCTCTGAACTCAACATCTGTAAAGCTACTCTTGCCTAGTTCCAGAATTACCTCACTGGATGTCAACAAGCAGTATCTTGGAACAGTCCTTATCCCCCCCTTTACCTATAACCCTTGGAGCCCCCTTACGCTCTATCTTAGGACCACTTCTTTATACAATATTTACCAATAACCTCCATTTGTCAACCCCCCCCAGGCCTCCCTCATACAATACGCAGACGACTCAACAGTCATATATGTTGCAGCCTCATTACCTGAACTTCAGACTCTAACTCTCTGTACCCATGAACTACAACATAGGCGGTAGTATACTTAACACCGAAAGTGTGATAAGAGACCTTGGGACACAGGTGGACAGTAATCTCTCCTTTGATAATCACATCGCCACAGTAGTCAGGAAATCCTTCTATGTGGCACACCTCATCACAAAAGGTTTCTCATCCAGAAAAAAAGAGGTAATTGTTCCCCTCTACTCATCACTCATTAGACCCATTATAGAATACAAAGCCCCTTTTGGTATGTACCTCACAAGACATCTACAACAACTGGAAAGGCCACAGAAATACCTCACAAAGAGCATTACCGGCCTCAAACAGATGCCCTACGCAGACCGTCTCAAAAAACTCCAGCTTTACTCCGTCCCATATCGTCTACTCAGAGGTGATCTCTGCCTAACATACAAAGCTATGCCAAACCCAGAGCTGTTGGACATGCTGCACTTAAATAAATCCCAATCCATCCGAGCTACACGCTCTAGGGACCTAAACCTTGTCATCACAATAAACAGAACATGCCGGAGGGATAGATTCCTATCCCAGAGACTTCCCATACTCTGGAATAAACTACCTATTTATATCAAACAAAGCTCCTCATTAGCACTATTCAAGAAAAATCTTGATGATTGGATGGGAAATAGGAAATTCACCCCGGTGATCACCTCTCTGGCTCTGCTCAACAGTGGCACAGGAAAATTATTTTCTTGGGTGGCAAAAGCCAGGGTACCTTTTTGGCTGGGCTTGTATAGGCCCCAGGGCCGATAGCCTAGTACCTACCTATGAACCTATGAACACAAAAAAAACTTTCATGCAGCAGAATCCTGGCTCACTAACAATCAACTAATCTTAAATCCCAATAAAACCAAACTTATGGTATTCCTTCCTAATAACTCTGTCTCCCCCAGCTTCATATTGCAGATCTCTTCATTAAATAACACTAGCATGCCTCCATCTACTCATACCAAACTTCTAGGAGTAGAAATTGACTACAAACTCAAATTCGATGTGCACATTTCCCAGACTATAAAAAAGTACAAAAAAAATTGGAACACTATATAGAAACAAACACTGCAAGAATGCCAGGATAGCCATTGCCCAAACCAATCTAATATCACCCTGCTTTATGCAGCTCCCCTACTAACAAACCTAAAGAAATCAGAGATACAAACACTCGAATCCTGTTATAATAAAGTCGCCAGATATGCAGCAAACTATCCAGCTAGATCCCACCATTGCATAGCTCTTAAACAACTTACATGGTTAGAGTCCCCCCACCCCCTACATTACATTCAGTTAACAATGGCCTACAAAATTCTCCTGAATTCAGGAAAAATATCTGACCTACAACCTCTACTACAGCCTTATGCCACTTACAGATAATTACGCTCCACCAACAAGCACCGTATTCAAATTAATATCACCAAGAATCAGGCAGGTGATTCCCTCTTCTACACAGGAAAAATCTGGAATGCACTTCCAAAAAATAGAACTACTTCTACAGCCCTTGCTCAATTCAAAACTACTCTAAAATCCCACCTCCTATCCAGATGGTTGTATCCCTGTTCAACCCCTGATTAACTCTTCCCTCACTATCTCTATACTCACTCTGTCTTCAGCTAATATTCCTGCTATTTATATTATCCATACTTTCACTAATATCATTATTCCTAAAATCCAACAAACACTGACTACTCCAGGGTTTTTACCTCTTTTTGTATTATATGTAACCATGGTTGTCCATTGTCCTATCATATAATGTTGTTGTTGTTGTGTCTTTTGGCTTTTCCCGGTTAGGGGTCGCCACAGCAGAACTCCGGTCCGCTAATGATTGGCAGTAGAATTTTACGTGCCGAGTTGCCGGCCCTGACGCACAACCTTCAACAAAGGTACGCCCATTCATGCACGTCTCCACACAGAAGACACTCCAGCTGAGAATCGAACAGGACAACATCTTACTGTGAGGCGACAACGCTACCATATAATATAATATAATAATCCACTGAAGTATTATTTGATTGAAGACTATTTGTGTGAGGATACCTAAAGTTGTGTTTAAACAGAACTGTCATAAATTTGTTTAATTTTACCCTACATTGTATTGTTTTTATTATTACTTGTGTATAGTATCACTGATTTCTTCTGTATTTTTTCTATGTGGAGCTTTTCTCCCTGGGCTTCCACTGAAAAAGGACATGTGTCCAGTCGGACTATCCTGATAAACAAATGTAAAATAAAATAAATAATAAATGAAATAAAAGCATTCACATCCAAGTCTGTTTTTTCTCTCCTAAAAAAGCATTTTCTGGCTGTCCAAAATCAGTAAAATACATTTAAATAGATATAAGATAATCCGTATGGCACCACTGACAGTCTACGCTTAGAAAGCAATCCACTGAGAGACGAAATGGTAATCGAGGAACCTCTAAACAATGTGACTGAAAGCACAATATTCTTAAAGACACATGCTGCAGTTTTCACCAAAACACAAATTATTATAAAATATTATAAATGTGTGTGGAAGGGGTCCCCAAAAGGGGTCTTATTTGTCTAACAGGAAGCCTTGCCTGACTGCTGCTCTACAGAAACCTTTGAGATGTTTCTGTATGAGGTGGCAATAAAGTTCAAGATTTTTAGTCACTCTTGCTGCTTTTAAAGTCCCACCATAAAGAATCAGCACATAAAGCAGCCAGAGGGGGTTACAACTTTGGGAAGCTGGACAGATGCTGTATCCTTGACAGGATACAACCCATAAGCTTCTGCAGCAGTCAGAACGATGACTGTCTGTACTTTCTTTAAAGGAAGATATGCCATCATGGAAGTATTTATTTTGCATCCTGAAAAAAAAAATTGTGAAAAGGCTACATGGTAAATTTCTTCAAGGTTAGGGTGAAATCTGTCTGAAGAAAATGACCCATAGTGAATTCAAGATCCTGTAAAACTGTGTTGTTTGAGATTGCCTGAATTAGATGATTTTCTAGATAAGGGTATAATATGGCTACCCTGCACCCTTGGTGATACAGAAAGACCAAAGGGCAAAGCAGAAAATTGAAAATGAAATCCCAAAGCACAAAATCTTAAGAATTTTCTCTGATATGGATGACTAGAAATGTGAAGATAGGCGTTCTTCAGGTCCTGGGTAACCAGACTTTTAAGAGAATTATAGGAAGAAGGACTTTAGAGAGACGACAGCTTGAATTCTGGAATTCAAAGGAAAGTGTTGATCACAGATAAATCCAAAACGGGTCTTCTTGTTAGCACTTTTCATGAAACAAGGAAGAATCTTGAACAGAACCCATGACCTTTTTGGTGATAAATACTAAATCTATGGTTCATTCATGCAACAATATTATAAGATTGGCAAAATTAAGTATTCGTGGTTTGTGATGACCTGAGTAATCCCAGAAAGATGAGTAGGAAGGTTCCAAGTTAGCTGGAAGTCCTTCTGAACTATGTTGGAAACCCATCTGTTACTGATCCCCAAAGTGTCAGAGACAGAGAAATGTACCGTAGAAAATAGGCTAGTAGAGGTGCGGGAGACAGAGAGGATGGTAGTCATAAGTTTGAAGGCTTGTCAGCAAAGGATCCATTAGATCCGTCAAAATCCGATTTTGATTTCTCCTACCACTTCATTTTACAGAACCCCTTACGTTTTTGCTGTGATTTTTGGTCTTCGTGACAGACGAGGCCAGCCTTGCTATGAGATTTTGGCACAAGTATTTAAAATTGTGCATGATTTTTCCTCTCTCTTGAATTTCAACACAAGCTGGATCAAGAAAATTGTCCAGCAACTTAGTCTTGACATAAACAGGTAAGGACTGCAATCTTAGCCATGAATATCTTCTCAAAACATATCCAGTTGCTACAGCCCTTGAGTCATGTGCAGTGTTGTAGCCACACTTGGTTAAATGACTTGCAACCTGAGGCACAGAATTAAGCAAACACAGTAAAAGCAGGACTTATTATCATAGTCAGAAATGTCTAAAATTAGGTTGTTCATGTTATCAAATGTAGACAGCCATATGAGTCTGGTAGTTAATAGCATGGAAAGACATTATGACAGAGATATACACTTTCTTTCTACATGTCCATAGACCTACAATCCTTATCATTAGACAAAGCTTTAGTAGTAGGGAAAAGTAAACTGTTTTGTCAGACTCAACTGAAATAATAACAGATTCTGAAGGGTTTTTGTAGGGAAATGTATGGGAGTCTGGAACTTATTAAAGCCTAGAAAGCTTATTATGAGCAGTTGGCTGTGACTGAGGAATAAAACAAGTAGAAAGAAAGTATCCTGCAAAGCATCTAACACAGGGGAGATGACTGAGGGCTTAGGAACATTCACATTTCATAAGTCAGACTACCTTTTTTTGCACTTTCAAAACTCACATCCTTTCCCACTTGAAATGTTGCAACATCTTTAAAATAGTGTCACCAAAAGACATCTTCTCTAAAGAACAGTCTGGGGAAAGTGTGTCTTCATCCTCTGACTCGCATGGTGTGGGTGACTGGATGTGACAGGAATAAGCCAATAACTCAATTTCTAAATCTCAAGAATCTCCTTCCTCTGAAGTTGTACTCCCTCTTAATTTTCTGAGTAATAGAAGAAGAGGAGGAAAGGAAATGGGTAAGCTTCAAAGACATCAGAGCTTTGTAAATCCTTCTGCAAAATTATTCCGTGACTATTGAGGTCAGTTGGAGAGGGAAGGTTGACAGAAGGGGACGTGGGTTTAGTTTTCTGCTTCCTGTTTTATTTAAGAGTGTCAGAAGCAATAACGCAAGGAGGAGAAGACTTCCAACATGCTTTTGTAACAGTACTTGGGATATCCTCTCAAATAAGGAGCAGTGGAATGAAGTCTGATCCCTCAGAATTCTTACATCTTTACTAGAACATTTCATGCCTGCTTTTACCTTTTCATTTGTTTTGGGAGGTGGTGGAAGGCCACCACACATCCATGTAGGAGGACGTATGTGGATAACATTGGGCTACCAATACATGCTCTCAGTGGAGTACTACACAAGTTGAGTTTGCTTTTGAAGGACACATGGTACTTGACAAGCAAGATGCAAGTCACTGGCCTGGAAATTGTCGAATACTAGCAATCAAAACTTCTAGTGGGGCTTTAGCACCGCCACAGTCATGGGGTGCAAAACAATGTATGTCACTACTCTAGTAACTCTACACAGTTTACCACTGTGACTCATGGAAATTTGGAAGATAGGAGCTGTCCTATATACAGCCATGTGTTCCCAAGGTTTCCCACTCAGGGTAATGTGAACTCCCTGCCCCATGTCAAAGCAACAACCAGAAGCACATCATCCATACCACTACCACACAGTAGCCATACATTTTTTCCAGTCATTTCTGCAATGTAACAGGGGTCTTGCCAATGATGGTCAGTTTCATGTGTTAAAAGGCAGGGATATATGTGTTACCTGCCTCCAGCTTAAACAATATTTCTTTGCAATTCCAGCTTGTGACACCTAAAGGTGACTGTCACCGAAAGAATAAATTCTCCCAGGCACAGAATGACATCCTGCTGCAGGCCCTCTGTAAGCAAGGTTGCCAGATACTCCAGCCCGAGAAATCTGACAGTGTCTTGTCCATTTTCGTTTTTCCTCAACAAACGGGTTCAGATCTGACTCGGCTGTATTTTACAGCTCATGGATACTGAAAACTCTCAAGCTCCTCCCTTACCCATAATGTCCTAGTCCCCTATCATACCTCAGATCTTGTTTGTTGACCATTTTGCTTATTAGAAACTAAGGAACAATCATTATATGAGAACACAGTATCTGGAGCTCAAAGGCAGGAACATTGGTTCCTTTAGCATCTTCTCATTCTTCCAGATGTCACAAAAAAAGGCAGGGGGTTGGAGGGAAGAGAGTTGAGGAAGAATGAAAATGAACAACACAGATGAACATTATGGTTAGGGCATAAGTTCTTTATCTGACATTTTCAATTTTCATTCATTCCTCACCAAATGGGACAGAGTCCCCAGCTACCCAAATACCAGAAGGATTCTAAGGAAGAATATTCCTGAGCACTGTTTAGCTGAAGGCTGCTCCTCCCCTAGAGACCAGATCCAATCTGTAATAAGCAATAAATGTATGAGGATTCGCCCAAGCTGCAACAATACAAATATCATCCATGGAAGATCTGTTTAAATATACTGATGAAGTTGCCATAGACCTGGCTGAATGAGATCTTAAAGGTTTTGGTAAAGACAAACCCAATTTTCTGTAGACATGCAATCAGTTAGCCACTTGGTTAAAGTTACTTTGGTAACTGGCATGCCCAATTTTGATTCCAAAAAGGAGGCAAATAATTGATATGATTTTCTGATATTTTCCTTCCTATGTAAATAGAAACATAACGTGAACACCCAACAAGTATAACATGCATTCCCCTTTGTTCATAAAATTTGGAAAGAAAACTGGAAGATTCATAGACTTGATTGATGTTGGATTCTGGCACCACCTTAGGAAGGAAGGATGAATTGGTTCGTAATAATACTTTGTGAAAAAACAAACAAGGAGGCTTAGAAGATAGGACTTGAAGTTTTGAGACTCTTCTAGCAGAATGGCTATTAAAAAGAAAGTTTTCTAGGTTAAAAATTTTAGTTCACACTTTGCTAATGGTTCAAATGGAGATCGAGTCAAAGTTTGTAAAACTAAATTCAAATCCAAAGTGGAGCTGGATCCTTAAAAATGGGAGTCTAAGAAGAAAAGTTCCCCTTACAAAGTTTTGATGAAACTAAGGTGGAATTATTTACTATTAAGTGAAAATTTAGAAATGGTTGCCAGTTCCACTTTAATAACAAATATAACAAAAGAGCAAAACATTGCGGCAGACAGACTCTGCAGATCCTGGACAGACCCGGGACAGACCCTCACGAGTGGAAGTTCAATCAAGAAATATTCCATGAATTGAGCCAGATGTGGGGAACACCTCCAGTAGATGTTTGCCTCCTTTAAAAACAGACAACTAGACAAATTCTGTTCCAGAAATCCTTGCAACTCTGCCTGGAGAACAGATGCTGTTTCATTTCTCCAGTTAGGGGTGTTCATGTATGCTTTTCCATCCTTTCCAATGATCTCCAAGGTACTTCTGAAGATTCAGAAAGATTTACCAAAATTATTGCAGTGACTCCCTTTCGGCATTGGCAAAATTGTTTTTCCCTTCTTATGGAATTCACCACGGGCAGTTACCACAAGCTTCCTCACAGACTGGATCTACTCACATAGGCAAGGGGGAGTTTGAAACACCCCGAGACCCCGACTTCAGTCAACTGCACCTGAACTCTGTTAGGCACCTTTTTCATAAGGACATGCAGCAGGTAGTAAAGGAGTCAAGAAAGCCTACTACTAAAAAGTCATATACTGGCAAATGGAAAAAATTTCTAGTTGGTGCCTAGCAAATAAACAATGCCCCATCAAAAATGTTGCATCCCTGGTGATTAAACAGTTTTTGCACATGAGACCCCCTCACAAACAAATTCCTGCATCGTGGGATCTCAATTTTGTGCTGGAATAACTAACTCTGTCACCCTCTAAATTTGATTCTTCGGCTGATTTGAGATTCATACATAAGACGGTCTCAGAGTTCACTTTTAATCAGGTTATACATCTCACAGTTTTCTATCCAGATCCTAAGCACAAGGGAAAGAAGTTTTTCATACCCTGGATGTGCACAGACAACTCGGGTACTATCTTGACAAAATCAAGTCCTTCAGAAAAGCTGACCAGCTACTTATTTCCTATTCTGGGACTAAAAAAAAGTCAACCCATGACTCAAGAGACTATTTCGAGATGGTTGTCCTCAGCTATTGTGTTTTGTTACTCTCAACATGGCAGAACTATTCCAGGCAGGGTTCAGGTCCATTTTACCAGGGTCTCATTGTCTTTGACGGTATATTGGAAATTTATGGACTACAGAAATTCTAGAAGAATCAGTTTGGTCCTACATCCATACATTTACAAAGCACTACAAATTAGATTCCTTTTCCATGTCCAAAACAGACTTTACAAGGACCATCCTCAAGGGACTCCTGGACCCTTATCTTTCCTCCTCCCAGGTTGGGTAAGCTACGATAATCTACTATGGTTAGCTACTGCAGAAACATAGTACAGTTGTGCAAGCTGCACTTACCCATAACAGTAGATGTTCGAATTCTTTACTGTTGCAGTAGCTGTACCGATCTACCGCCCCTCTCACTGTACATAGCTAGAGCGGGTTACCACTTTTACTGTTGCCATTTCGGTTGGTGTTATTGTTTTTGTTGGTGTTGTTTGGTTCAGGATGAATTTCCTACTGAAATTTTTTATTCACTATGGCTGCTTTTATAGTTCCTTCCAACAGGGATTGCCTTCTGACTGCTTTTATAGTTCCCTCTGAAAGGATTTAACATATAGGCATTCACAATAACTGTAAGGGAGGGGGTTACAGCTTTGGGAAGCATGTAAGGTGCTGTATTCTTGGCAGGAAACAACCCATAAGCTACTGCAGCAGTAAAGAATTTGAACATCAACTATTATGGTTAAGTGCAACTTACTGTATTTTTCTAACTTCTTACTTCGTATCCCTTCTATCCTTAGAAATAACCTCTGCAAGAAAAATATTGACAGCCCAGGGGTTCATGGCTTCAGCAATTCAGATAGTACCATTTGCCATACTCCACATTCAGTAGTTCCTCAAGTCAATTTTGGCATAACAGTGCCACTCTCTAAACTTTCCAATTCCTCTCTCGCCCTTTATGAAGAAGGAATTTCATTGGTGGAGCAACTGGATAGCACTCAACTCAGCATTGCCTTTTTTGTTCCTTGTTCTATCAGAAAGTTTCCAAAGATTCTTCAGACCTGCCTTAGGAAGCATGTCCTTTGCGGATAAAAGTTCAAGGTGTATGGTCAAGACATAACTGGTGCAAACATATAAATATCAAGGAAATCAGAGTCCTGATCTTTATCACCTCTGGTCTCCAGGGACCATTCAAGTTCTGACAGACAGTACCACAGTCATTTAATAGATCAACAAACAAGGGGGAACAAAATCCTATCATCTGTACAGGTTAGTCTAGAGAGCATGGACTATAGCCTGTTCCTTCAAGCAACTTGGATGCCTTCAGAAATGAACTCAGTGGCAGATTACCTGGATGGAAGTTAAACAGAGATATCTTCCTGCAATTTACCCATCAGCAGGGAAAGTCTTTAGAAAGATATTTTTGACCCAGTCTAAACTGTCATCTCAAACTGTTCTGCTCCAGAGTACCATGCACAGAAGCAAGGAATATGGATGCTATGTCAGCCTCTTGGAAAGTGAAATTTGTTTTTGTGTTCCCCTTTTTCCTTAATTCCAAAAGAACTTCTGAAAACCAAGTAGGATAGTCAAAAGATTCTGTTGGTGACCCACTTTTGGCCCTAACATTGGTTGCCCTTCTTTTTGATCTAGCCAGGGACGGTCACCACAAGTTACCTTGCAGGAGGAAGGACTTACTAAAAAAATAAATAAAAATGACTCTGTCTAACAGTTTGGATGATAGGTTTTTAATGTCATTCAGGCAACTTTTTTCTGAAGATGTGTAATAAGTGTTACAGAAGACTAGAAAAACTGCTACAAGAAAATCTTATTTCCAAATGCCAGAGATTTTCATTTTGGTGCCAAAAGAAATTATAAGACCCTTAGCAACCAACTTACAGATTTTTAGACAGCTTAGAAATTGCGCTAAAAACAAATTATATAAAACAATCCTATAATACCAAAAATACAGCATAAATATCAACACAATCCCAAACTGTTCTGGGCCACAGTAAATAACAGTTCCTCTTCTTTCAAGTTTGAATATGTCCCAATGGCTACCATTAGAGGATAGCTTCAAAACCTGAAACTCACCACCTTAGCCATTGATAATCTACCAGGTGAATATATTAAAATGGCAGCAGATGTCCTTACTTACCTATTCCATCTTGACAAATAATTAAATGACATACAAGTATGTCCCCTCACTCCAGAAAAAAAATATTATTCCACTGCACAAAGGTGGCAGTTCCAATGAATTCTCAAAATGCAGACTATAGAGCCATCCTATCTCTTCTAAGGTTCTTGAAAAATGTGTCCATTCTCATCTTTTCAACCAGCTTAGCAACAATAAACTTTCTCAAATTCAGCTTGCTTTCCATCCCCACCATTGGACAAGCACTGACCTCAGTTTCACTAATACTATAAACTTTCACAGAAATACAGGTAACCTTGTCTTTTCTATTTTCTTCCACCTACCTAAAGCCTTTGATACAGTCTCTTATCAAAAAATTCCTTACCAAACTCTCTTCTATAGGACTTGATCACACCTCTCTCATGATTTTAGAGCCACCTATCAAATAAGCAATAAGCTCTAAAATGGCAAAACAAATACTCATCATTTCTCCCTGTCTCTATTGGTTTTCCTCAAGGATCAGTCCTAGGATCATTACTTTGTAACATCTTTATAAATGATCTCTACACTTGAAACAAGCATGCCAGCATATTACAATACGCAGATGACTCTACCCTTGTTTGCTCAGCTCCTAACATTCTGTACCATCAGCAGGTCACTCAGGAGTCCTTCTCATCTACTGAGTCATGGTTACACACCTCCAACCTAATCCCAAATGCAAAAAAATCTAAGTTGATGCTATTCTTTCCAAAACAATACCAAAACCAAAAACAGGCCTTTAGCATTACATCAAAAGACAAATACTACAACAGAAATCATATCATAGACTAAATTGTCAGATGTTACTATAGATGAAAACCTAAAATTTGAGCATCATGTTCTTCAAGACGGGTTTTCCTATAGCCTTTATACTTGTGTGAGCTGCCCAACTTTGAACTTGGCATGCTCTTCCATTAAAGAACATCTATAAGCCATTTATGCTTTTTTGCCCATGGATCCATCTTTTTGTTTTTATGAGGTTAAAACAATTCCTAAGGAAAACTAAAGCTTCATCCTATACTCTCCCAGCTATTAACGAGCAGTTTCCTGTTGTCCACTGGCTGCAAGGTTTAATTCCTTCAGCCTCCATTGTCTGTGTGATTCTCAGCACGTCAGTTAACCGGATACCACTCCCAGGCAGAATGTGAAAAAGGTCCCCGGGATCAGTGCTGTACCCCAGAAAGCAAATACAAAATAAATATAAAAATGCTTAGTAAATGAAATGGCCTGATGATTATTTATGGGTTGGGAGACTGGTATAATGGTTATGACATTTACCTTACAGACACAAGGTACAGTGCATGATTTTCACCTTTGAAAGGGAAACTGTTTAGGTTTAAAATAGCCCACAAGGGCTAAATGTTAGTAAGACATTCTTGGGAAGAGCCATACTCTAAGTAGCTATGAGCTGTCCCTCAGAACTGCCTGAGAGCAGGCATTTAATACCATTAAATTACCATGGGTAAACTAGCATGGTCACTCACTGTAATGAACACATCCTTTTGACTGTGTTCAATCATCTCTGTAAAGGTAAGTGCTGGTTTAATAGCCAGGTAGTGTAGTAGTGGGTGTTGAGTGTGTGTGTGTATGTGAGGGGTTGCATGTGTCTGTCTGCATAGGAATTAGCAGTAAGGGGGGGTTAGGCAAGAGGAAGGTGAGGTGCTTGTACGGAATAAGTGTGTGTGTGTGTGTTGGGAGTTAATGGGTTGGGGTAGCTGTCCTACTTCTACACATCCCTAGACTAATGAGCAAAGCTTGCAACTTTGAGTCAGAGAAGACCTCTAGGCACCAGGGAAGCTCATCAGTCATGGGTGTGTGGAACCACTGGACACCAGGAATAACTCTTCAGATGTGGGTTGGGGGGCCACTAGTCACCAGGGATGACTCTTCAGATGTGGGTTGGGGGGCCACTAGTCGCCAGGGATGACTCTTCAGATGTGGATTTGGGGACTACTACACACTAAGGATAACTTCTCCTGTCTTAATGGCACTTGAACACAACAGGGAGGACAGGAAAATACTAGACACCAGAGAGAATCCTGAAGACATGGGTTAGGGGAACACTAGACACCAGATATAACTTCTTGTGATTCAGTGATGGAGGAAAACACTAGACACCAAGGAGATCCTTGAAGATGTGGGTCGGGGAAAGCACTTCACACCAGGGATACTGTGTATAGCATGCCTTAAAGGCAATTACTTATTATTATTTTTTTTTAATGTTGCAGAGAACCACTACACACTAAGGCAAACCTATAATATCATGCTATGGATATTGGTTATCTAGACACCAAGGATATGATGAACAAAAAATGTTTGTTTAGACAAAAATCTATTGGGAGGGGCTGCATCCTTAAACCTCACCAATAATCTCTTTGCTAATTAAGTTTGTGCAGCTTTTTTATGTATATTGAGAATCTTGGTCATTATTCAGCGCCTGCAACAGTTTGTGATTACGAGCGAGGGGGACAGAAAACAGAAGGCATATCTCTCAACCTCTTATTTGACATTTATTGACCAGGCTAGTCTGACTGGCCAAATAGCCCTTTTTCAGCAGAGACCCGAGGAGTAAGGTTCCAAAAGAAAAAAAAAAGGTAAATAAAGTGGCAAAAATATTACAAAGAGAAGATGGTATCAAAAAATAAGCATACATAGTACAAAATACAAAACAGAAAAATAACATCATTCAAAATAATGTACAATATATACATCATAGAGTATGGTCAGATTTGAAACATAAAAATAATAAATAATTCTTAGTGCAAGAAATCAACAGAGCCAGAATTAATGGCGGGTGAAAACCAGGGTCAGATTTTAATTATGCTTCCTACAAACTGAGAAAGTCACTGGTCTAACAGATTTTGCACTACCATGGATTTACAGAAGGATATGAAGTGTGAAACTCTAAGGAAAAAGGAGACACCGAGGACATTCTCAACTGTCCCTGATTATAGCACTCATCCTTCCATATCTGAAATGGGGAACACTAGCCCTCGTAATGTGAGACAAATGGGCAAAATGTGGAACATATACTAACAGCTTACTAACAACTTCAACTAGGAAGGTCATAGAATGGTTAAAAAGTTACTTATGAAAAAGATCTTTTAATGAATTAACATGATTCTTTTCTTCTTGCCATGGATATCAGTTAAAACAAATTCCTAACACTGAATGTGTGATGGAGCCTCTCAATGTGAAACTTCGAGGAAAATGAACTTTTTAAGACCCCCAAATGAGGTACACTTGAGAGGTATGTACCCCGATTCTGCTGAACATCCATTTTTTTCGTCTTATATTATGCTCCCAAGCTCCATCCCTTGCGATAGTTTTGGCTAGCCGGTAAATCGCTGAGAAATTCAGTAAGTCAGTAATGCCAAGCATAAGAGTGACGCATTCCAATTGTGTGTTGATGTAAAACTTGTGCAGTCATTCAACTTTGCAGTGCCTCAAAGCAGTACATGAAAACTGTCCCTATGATCCTTTGCCCACCCCCACGCTTTTGGATTTGACCAGAATGTTAAAATTACGAATTTCCTTTCTCCAAGGATGCAGTAATACAACATATGCATTATGTTTTGGAGGTCTACAGGGTTTAACTATTAGTTGCAAATGAACAGACAGACCTTGTATGGTTTATTTTAACTGCAGAACCCTTGGAGAAAGAACATGAACATGACAGGCCAGCCGTCTTCTACAGGAAAAGCCTAAATCGCAAAATACCACACTATCCACAAAATACCACACATCCAGAGTAGGACATCTGGGCCGTAGTCTTTTGTCGTAGTAACAAGTGTAGTACCGTCCACAAAGCCTGCATTTGCCTACTTCATAAACCTCCGTTTTTGTTTTTCTGACTGGGCGGGAAACTAATCAAGTATAAAAAAACAACAAAAACGGTCGTGGGTAAAAGCAAGGTGCAAAAAGGAGCCCAAACAAAATGAAAGAAAATGCACCGAGCTAGCACACTGAGAACGTTTATTAATAGACAAAACAGAAAACAGAAAATGGTGAGCGCTTTCACAACATAAAGTTGCTTCATCAGACAACAGTAAAAGGCTTACACTCTATTTAAATAGTCAAATATCCATTACTCAATTAACTAATTAGGGTTAGCAAGCTGTACACAATCAAATTCAAGAGAAGCTTACCACAGTGAATCCTACAATAAAGATGCATTATGCATATAATGTTACACACAAAGTTACTAAGCATATATAACCACACTATATACAGTGTAAAAAAACATGTACATACATATATAAGATAAAACAACGACAGTAAGACATATAAAAAAACTACTAAAAACATCTAAGATATCTTCTAAAAGATCTAAAAATCAGTGCATGAGTGGTCGAGCCTTCAAAAAGGGAACCAAAGTAGTGGCAGCATTCAACCCAGGAAACTTCTCAGCGTTAAGCTTCAGTATCCATTTTTGCTCATGCCCCTCTGTAATATTTTCTGGGCGACCGTGGAGCACCTTTCCCAGAGCCAGTAGTTCAGGTGAGTTCAGCTTCGATAGGTTCCCTATCTCTTTTGGGTCCAACATGTTCATATCTGGAGTAGTCTGAAAGCTGAAGTTTCAGTCAAGACTCAGGGGGAGAATTCTACCCCAAAACTTTTGGATCCATCTCTTCCTGTTGGTATTTTGTTGTAGGATAGCTCAGCACCAAGATCAGCTTCAGAGTAGACGCCCATTCTGAGGTTTCCCTCATGTCCGAGGGCAGGAGAGCACTTATTTCTGATCCTTCCTTGGCCTTTGAGGCTTTCCAGCTGGTACTTTCATTGCCAAGGGAAAAGGTGCTTTCTTTAAGATCAGAGCCATCTGAACCCCATCTGGAATCATCTTCTATTTCTCACCTTTCTGTCAGACAGGGACAGTCAGTCCCAAAGGCTTCACAGGCAACCAGCTATATAATCTCCCAATCTGATCCTGAACCCTCTGAAACTCCTCCTCCTCAGAAGGTTCCTAGAATACAAGTATGTAAATGGAAGCACTTATAGTGTCTTTCACCAATGATACCGACTTGGATGAAAGTGAAGGCTTCCAAAGATCCCACTCTGAGGAAATCACCTTTGATGAAATTCTGGAAGTGAAACAGAGAGGAGGGTGGTCCATCAGATAGTCCTTCTCCTGAGGAGCCAGTTTTCCTGGAAGCCTTTGAGGGCCTTAACTTCCTCCTGGGAGGTACTGCCCATTGATCCACTCATTAATTTGATGGCTCAGTGGGCATAGAAAGACCCTGATGTGGTGGAACCTAGCTGTAAAAAGCCAGATAGGATTCTCTCTACTCCTACAGAAAGGAAACATTGGAACAAGGGTTCCCCAGTAGAAGCGATGGTTACAGTGGCAGCTACTGTCAAGAGTTCCTCAGTCCATCCCCTTAATAGGGAATTTAAGGCAATGGACCAGTTTAGGAAACAGACATACGCTTCAGCAACCTTTTGCTGTCAGGGTGCCCAATTATTTAGCTAATGTCACCAGCTTGTGGAGAGATATTATGAAGGAAATATCCACGTTTCTCTCAGGTGTTCTACCAGCAGAACTTCCACAGACAGTGGATTTCCAGCTGTCCACCCTCCAGTCTACCTCCAGTGTGGACATGTCTGTTCTCTAGTGCAGCAGATGGTGCAGCTCCTCGCCAGGAGTCAGCAAGATGGTAGGACTCTCTCTGCAGTAGTCATCCACTTCACCACACCTCAGAGGTCATATTCCATGAAGGATGTGGTTCAGAAAGTCAGAGTCCTTACCAGAAAACCCCTGTTGACAGAGGAGAAGGGGTAACAATAATGGATGTCACCCTGGAGTCAAAGGTGGACCGTATAACCAGGGCTTTTGTGGGACATTTTCTGAAAAACCCTTTCAGTGTCCCTTAAGGATTGCCCAACTGCTACATTCTGGAGACAGCTGGGGAATGCTTATCTCTGAACTTACAAGCCTGGCAAAACATAACCACAGATTCATGGGTGCTAAACATAACCTCCAGAGGTTATTCTATACCATTTTCCCTTCTTATCAAATGGCAAAATGTTCCTGATGTTCCACCCACTCAGTGGGAACTTGTAACAGCAGAAGTTTCCAAGCTGCTACAAAAGAGAGTCATCCAGCCAGTTCTCACAGACCAGATAGAATACAGAGTATACTAGTGGTTCTTTTTAGTACCAAAGAAAGTAGAGGACCTCAGACCCATTCTGAATATGAGTCATTTGAAGAAGTATGTCAAGCAAACAAAACTCAGGATCATTATGCTTAGGTCCATTTTCCCTTTACTGAGAAAGGATGATTAGATATGTTCAGTAGATCTCAAGGATGCATACTATCATGTGGAGATAGAGAGGCATTTGAGGAGAGTTCTCTGCTTCCAGCAGGGATCCAGTTATTATCAATTCACAGCCCTGCCTTTTGGTCTCACCACAGCATCCAGGGTGTTCACCAAAGCTATGGCAGTGATAGCAGTGCATCTGCACCTACTAAGATCCATTTTTTTCCATAACTCGACAATTGGCTCCTCACTGCTACAAGAGACGGTCTATTATCTCACCACTGGGACCTTCTGTTCCAACTGTTCCAGGATCTAGGCAACACAGTCAACATGACCAAAAGTCACCTTAATGCTATCTCAACAGATGTAATTTATCTGATGCCATCTGGACACAATCTCACAGATTACCTGCCTTTCAATATCTAGGGTGCATTTGATGTTGTCATTTTCATTCGTTCCTCAACAAATGGGCCAACCTCAGATCTTACTCAGCCACTTTTCCTCCAGACTCTGGATTGGACTCTTGAGCTCCTTCCATACCCATAATGCCCCTCATTACTACTTTACCCCAGATACCATTTGCCAGTCAAATGGTTCGAATGTTGATTGCGTTCTCTCAAGCTCTGGGATAACTTTTTTGGAGATATTTGTAAATAAAGGATAGAACTTTCTTCTTTTAACTCATTCACTCCAATGGAGCTCAGGAAGTTTGCACTGTAACTTCCAATGGGTGGAGCTGAAGCCTTTTGACAGAATCAAATTATGTCCTCACATTTCAAACAAATGTTCATATCTCTGGAACTATAGGGATGATGAAAGAAGTATAAATGGCAAACTCTTCAGCACAAATTTTTTATAGAGGTAGTATTCTTTAGATTCTAGGTCTTTAAACTTTCTCAGCAATCACTTAATTTATAAACATTCTGTCAGTAGCATTTTATTTATCTAACTGAAAGCTTTCATATGAGGCTAAGGAGTTCTGTCTGTGTTATGTGGTTGTTGAGATATTTAGAAAAATGTGAAAATTCTAGCCATATAAATTAATATCATAAAAACAACAGATGTGAAGTTGTTCAATCTCGTCGTTCATTCTTACAAATGGGTTCAGAGCCAATCCCTCGGCTCTGAGTTGGCTGTTTTCACAAGCTCAAGGTTTTCGAGTAGCTCGAGGCCAAGCCCCTATCCCATGATGCTCTCTGCCTCACCTCAGATCTAGTTTGTCACTGCAACAGATCGCAGGTCGAGAGTGGAGCTTGGGCCAGTATTTCATTTTTTGAAATTTATTATAGATATTTAGCTTAGATTCTGTGTTTAAAAAGTGTGTTTCTTGGCTAGTTAGCCTTAGCTTATTGTTTAGGCACTGTCTTTAGTCCCTTTTTGATGAATTTTCGTCTTTATAGAGTGGCTGCTCTTAGGCCTTTCATTGGCCGCTTTTGAGTTTAACCCTATCCTTTTAAAAGTATTGATTTTTATAATTATAGCTATTTAAAGCTTTAGCTGGGTTTTCCTAGTGTGGGTTTCTAGATTCTTCAACTGCTTAGATATTGTTTCTGTTTGTTTAGAGTGGTGTTTGTTGTCTAGGCAGTTTATATATATATATATATATATATACACACATATATATATATAGTGTTTTTCATTGCATTATGGCTGACCAGAAAGAAAAAGAGAGACAAAAGTCAGGGTTCAAGAAATGCCCTAAGTGCGGACACAAAATGTTGATTACTGATCTTCATGTAATTTGTGTGTACTGTCTCGGGCAGTCCATCTTCATCATTCAGCAGCAGGGTTTTGTTGGAACGCAGGAGAAAACTAGTGGACAGGGGACTGGAAGCCCATCTTGGACCTCAGCAGACTCAACACTTTTGTAAAGAAGGAGAAGTTCCGGATGGTCACGCTTCAATCGATTCTTCCATTTCTAGGAATGGGTGATTGGATGTGCTCTATAAATCTCAAGGATGAGTACTATCATATCAAAATGGCCAGACCATTCAGAGATCACCTGCATTTCTGGCTGGGAGCCAGTCATTATCAGTTCCGAGCACTGCCCTTTGGTCTCACAACAGCCACCAGAGTGTTTACCAAATGCATGGCAGTGGTTACGGCTCACCTGAGGCGTGTAGGATTCAGAGTGTTTCCGTACCTGGACATCTGGCTCCTCACCGCCACCTCCAGGCATCAACTAGTTCAATCCAGAGATCACACTAAATCTGTGTTCTCAGTTAGGAATAACTATAAATTTCGACAAATCTGCGTTGTCACCATCACAGCGTATCTCCTTTATCGGAGCAGATTTAGACACCATCACCACCAACATGGTAAACTTGCCACTGGAAAGAATAGTCACTCTTCAACAGGTATCAGACATTCTGACACACAAAAAGTACCAGCTTCTCAAGTGTTGAAACTACTAGGTACTATGGCAGCAACTCTCATAGCAGTTCCTTTAAGGCATATGCACATGAGAATACTTCAATGCTTACTCTTCACCCAGTTTTCTTACCAAAAACTTCGATGTCATTCTTGATAATGATTACAGATTCATGCAAAAAGGATCTTCAGTGGTGGTTGACCAGCCGTTATGTAACAGTAGGTCGTCCATTTGTTCTTTCCCCGCCATCAGCCACGGTGACCACGGACGCTTCTCCGATAGGGTGGGGGGAGATTTTTCAGGGAAGAACAGCCCAAGGCACCTGGTCAAAGACAGAGTCACAATTGCACATCAATGTCCTGGAGATGAGAGCAGTACTTTTGGTGTTGCAGTACTTCCAAGACTCTCTTCCCCTGGGAACAATTGCAATTCAGACTGACAACATGTCATTAGTCTGGTATATCAACAAGCAAGGGGGAACCAAGTCTTAACCCCTATGTTGAGAAGCCTTAAGAGTATGGCAGTGGGTGATATCCACTGAGCATTTTCTGATAGTGATGCACATCCTGGGGAAATCCAACGTGATCGCGGACAAACTAAGCAGAGCCATTCTGATGCCGCATAAGTGGTCCCTCAAAGACGACGTAGCAGAGATGATTTTCCGCAGATGGGGCCAGCCTTGCTGTGACCTGTTTGCATCCCCCCATGGATACCAAATGCAGAAGCTACTTTGCCCTGAATCCCCCACCAGGGGAAAACCCAAGGGATTCTCTTGTACACGATTGGCCCCTGGGACTCCTATATGCATTTCCACCTATTCCCCTGATTCCAAAATTTTTGCAGAAAGCCAAAGCTTTGGGGAGGACTGTAATTCTGATAGCCCCGTATTGGCCTCGATAGATTTGGTTCCCCTTCCTTCGAGCCTACCAACTAGAGGAACCTTGGATTCTGGATCCAGTTCCAGATCTGCTGGCACATTCATCAGGGGCTCTTATCCTTCACTTCATTCCCTCAGATTGACAGCTTGGCTGCTCCGATTTCCAACATAGCCAGGTCCCACACTCTTTCCTCGGAGGTGCAGCATATCTTTGTATCCTCACATAAAGCTTCAACCAGAAAGTTATATGCTAGCAAATGGAAGCAATTTGCCTTCTGGGCTTCTCAAAATGGTATTGACCCGTATGTTGCCCCAGTTGCTAGCATTTTAGAGTTCTTGACTAAGCTTTTTAATGAAGGTGCTGCAGCTGCTATCATACGTGTTCAGTTAGCAGCAATTTCAGATTTTCACCTCGGATCGGAAGGTTTTAATGTTATGTCTCACAGGTTATGTAGAGCCTTCTTAAAAGGAACCATACATCTTAGACCACCAGTTAGACAACCTTTCACTCCCTGGAATCCAAATTTTGTTCTGTCTAGGATTATTCTTCCTCTATTTGAGCCTGCATCCTCCTGCCAACTAAAATTCCTGTCTTGGAAAGCCATCTTCTTGGTGGCCATTACATCAGCACGTAGAGTGGCTGAACTTCAGACCTTATCTATTAAACCCCCATATTTGATTTTTCACCCTGACAGAGTGTCGCTTCGGACTAACCTTCCTTCCAAAGATATGTTCAGAGGCTAATCTAAATCAAACTATTGAACTCCCAACTTTCTTCAGCAACCTTTCCCACAAGTTGGAGTATATGCTGCATAAACTTGATGTTCACAGACAACTCAGATTTTATTTGGATAGAACAAAAGAATTTAGAAAATCAGAACAACCTTTTGTCTCTCATGCTGATACCAAGAAAGGGCTACCGGTGTCAAAAGTTACTCTTTCCAAATGGTTGACTGATTGCATAAAATTCACATATTCTTCCGTGAATCAACTGTTAGAACATAGCATGAAAGCGCATTCTACTAGGGCTGTTGTTACTTTTTCAGCTTATATGGCTAGACTGCCTTTGGACATATGTGCAGCTGCCACTTGGTCTAAGTCACATGCCTTCATTACGCATTACAAAGTGGATAAGGCCTCCAGGGACAGGGCTTCCTTTGGTTCCACTGTTCTCAGGAATATACTCCTGTGAGACAGCCAGGATGAATGGTGCTTGGGACGCTACCCATTTGTAAGAATGAACGGCGAGATTGAACAACTTCACATAAAGAAGTTATGTACTTACCATAACATTCCATGTGAGTTGTTCATCTCACCTTCATTCTTACATTCCCACCCGCCTTCCCCCTCCAGGCTTCTCAAAGAACGAGTAAGAGTTTTTGTGGTCTGGTGGGTCTTGTTATAGGATTTCTTACTCCAGCTGGAGTAATGTTCATGTTTTTCTTAGATTGTACATGTTGGGATCAGCGAACTAGATCTGAGGTGAGGCAGAGAGCATCATGGGATAGAGACTTGACCTCGAGCTACTTGAAAACCTGGAGCTTGTGAAAGCGGCCGACTCGGAGCCGAGGGATCGGCTCCAAACCCATTTGTAAGAATGAAGGCAGATGAACAACTCACATGGAACATTATGGTAAGTACATAACTTCTTTTTAATATCTATTTACCTGCACTAGACAGAGGTCAAATATTAATGCAGCTGATTTTGCTATTGTGTAAGCTTTAAGACAAAATCTTTTAAAACCTTGTACATGGCAAATATGAACAAGCAATATTTGACGCCTAGAGGCGTCAGTAGGAGTTAACTGCAGATGGACCTGGAGGTGGCACTTGGATGTAACTAACTAATCTGTTTTTACTGGTTACCTGTATTCCTCCATTCACCCTTACAGTTTTCTCCTAGATAGCTTCTGCTTCTATCTAGCTTGTATTTCTACCCTTCTTAGGTAACTGTTCTCTCTCTAGTAACCCCTTTTTAGGGTAATGTTATAGTTACAATTGGCAAATCTTTTTTCTCCCCCCCCCCTTTTTTTTTAACTTATTCTTTTCTACCTTTGGCCTTCTCCTCCTCTTTACCATGGCAGAGAAGCCAACAGGTTTTAAGAAATGCATTTCCTGTGGGCACAAGCTACCCAATTCTGATGCCCACAGGGAGTACGTTTATTGTCTAGGCCCTAGTCACCTGGATTCCCCCATAAGATTTGGACAGGGTTTAATACCAGGACAATTAGTGATAGGAAAAATAAGCTAGTTCTGAAGGGCCTTCTTCCTGCTTCAGCTCCTTTTTCCGCAGCTTCGGCATTAGGGGCTCAAGCCCCCTCAAAGAAACTGAGATCATCATCTGAGCTAAGGGAGCATGGCAAACGTTCTCCCTCTCAGTCTCCGAAATCTGTTCCAATGTTGTAGCTGCTGGCTAAACTTGCTAAATGTTCAGATCCAACTTCCACAGATCTGACCCCTTCTACTTGCAAGTCACCTCGACCCTGGAGCCAATCTCCCCATGGCTTCAATCACTATTTTTACAAGAAACTTCTTAGATGTTGTTTTTCTCGAATGCCATCTTCCCTCCCTCCACCTCCTTATCCATTAGGTCCTTCCAAAATCTCTCTGAAGCTGATGTGAATAGAATGATGAGGAAATTCCTCAGGGCTCAGACCCAGATTGGGGGAGGGTTACTGGCTCTGTCTCCCACTGGATCCATTAGCCTTCAACCAGCTTCCCATCCCATCATCTCTCCTTCTCCAATACAACCAGAGATTTTGGAGCTGTCTGATCTGAGAGCCCCAAGAATCAAGGTGTCTGATTTGAAGATGGTCTCATCTTCAACTCTGACAATATTCCTGACCTGTTCTGTGCTGACCCTCCCCCCTTGAGCAGCATGAATCTCGGAGCCAAAGCATTGGTGTCAGATCTGGGAGGATGCCTTTGAGTCTGACAGTCTCAGAGATGTTGCTTTCCTTCAGAGCTGGACAGCTCAGGTCTGACTCCCTCCTTGGAGCAGGGATCTGGGCAAGTTGGGGCTTGACGGTACTTGGAGTTTCAGCTCTGGTGAGTTGGCCTCTGCTTCTCCTGGTCCCTCTGCTTTCAAAGTGGTGGAGAGAATATTTTCTTATCCAAGAACACACTCAGCTCTTACTTCTTCATATCCTAACCCCATTACCCCTCAGATCCATCTTCTGAGCCTCATCTACCTATTCCACAGGGACAGAAGGCTAGTATGAGCTTCCAGGCAGTTCTAGTCCAGGAACTTCCCATCTCTTCCAATATCTGTCCAGACCATCCTACTGAAGAGGTTCACTGGAAGAAACTGTGTAAAAGGAGACAATGAGATTCCCCTAAGGCATCTCTTACAGATTACACAGATTTTTATGAAGGGGAAGGGTCCTCCAGGTCAACAAGAGAAGATGTCTCTTTGGAGACATTCAAGAGGTCCTTCACCATAAATGTGATTGGTCCCCTGAACCCCCTTCCCAGGAAGAGTCTGTGTTCTTAGAAACTTTTGGGTCTGGCACATCTATGCCTTGAGTTACCCACCCCACCAGATGACTTAACAAACTTTTGTCTCCCACTGGGCTTGCAAGGAGCCAGAGCCAGATACCATAGAACCTATTTCCCATTGCCTGGACAAGATTCTAATGCCACCCAAGGGAATTCCGGTGTATGACATGGTCATTGTGGCAGCCACCAAAAAGGAGCAAGCCAAATAGAGGTCCTCTGTCAATCCCTCTAACAGAGAGTCCAGGACTTTGGACAGGAAGCATGTTGGAAAGCATGTTTATGCATCAGTGACCTTTGCTCAACAGTTGCTTAATTATTTGGCACACTTTGCTCGATTAGAGGGACTTGATTAAGGAACTCTCTTCCCCTGGGTCGATGTCAGAAGAAGAACAAAAGTTTTTTTCCTCTTAACTGGCCACCCTCCAGTCCATCTCAAATGCATCCATGACGTTAATCTCTCAGGCAGCTGAAAGTTCCACACAGGCTACGGGTTCAGGCATAGCCATCAAGAGACATGCTTGGATACATTTGTATGATTTCATGGAACCCTTCTAGTCTTCATTTATCAATGCTCCCTTTGATGATGGATCTACCCTGTTTGGACCTACTGTGAAAGACACACACTTTCCAAGAGTGAAGAAGATGGAAAAACCTTATTTGCCATGGGAATCGATGTTTCAACCCTGCAAAGATCCTTTTCCAGAAATCAGTACAGTGGGAAAACATGTGGTTCCGAAAATCCCAAGGTCCTTTTCAGCATTCATGAAGGGAAGTTTCTGTCATAGGCAGAGGGAGAAGTAATAATTGAAGATGCCCCCCTTTTGGCAGAAGAGGTCCACAGAACCAATATCTCAAGATTCTTTTTCAGATAGGCCCTTTCAGTGCTTCTGAAGGGTTGCCTTCAGGAGGCAGTCAGGGGGTGTTTGTCTTTGCAATTAGATGCATGGGCAGCCATCACAAAAGATTCTTGGGAGCAAAGGATCATATCCAGAGGTTATTTCATTTCCTGTTTACAAATTCTACCGGCCCAACAAAAACGTCTCCCTGATGTATGACCTAATCAGCAGAGGTTAGCAGCCCTAGAAATTCAAAAGCTGTTAGACAAAAGCATCATCCAAGAGTGTTCCACCAGACCAAAGAGGATTTAGAGTTTACTCAAGATTCTTTTTAGTGTCAAAGAAAAGAGAGGACCAGAGACCAGTTATAAATTTCAGTCATCTGAATCGGTTTATAAAGAGCTCCAAGTTATGGATGGTCACATTACAGTCCATTCTCCCTCTTCTGAGGAAGGATGACTGGATGTGCTCCATAGACCTCCAGGATGCATACTATCATGTCAAAATGAACAGACATTCTCAGAGGTAGTTACAATTTCAGCTGGGAGCCCATCATTACCAGTTCAGAGCCCTACCCTTTGGTCTCACCACAGCCCCCAAGGTATTCACCAAGTGTATAGTAGTGGTAGCAGCTCATCTCAGACTGTGCGGATTCATAGTGTTTCCTTATTTGGACTACTGGCGCCTTACTGCTCCAACCAGGAGACTACTAGAGGAAACCAGGGATTACTTACTCCATCCATGTCAGTACCTGGGGATCACAGTCACTCTCACCAAGTCTCATCTTTATCCAGCTCAAGTCTTAGCATTCATATGAGCTTGCCTGGCCACTATCAATCAGTTGGCCTTTCTACCACAAAACAGTATTCATACCTTGAAATTTCATGTCAGTCAGATCTTGTTACTTCCTTCTGCAGCGGCAAAACTGATACTCCAGGCTTTTAGGTTCGGTGGCTGCAGTGATTACGCTGCTATCCACTGCTTGCCTTCACATGCAAATTCTCCAGTGGACTGTAGTAGTACAATGGTTGATTCTTTGATAACCACTGAATCATTCTCTAAAGCCTTCTCTGGTTTGCAAGGATTCCCTACTTTGGTGAATACAGTCCATTGACGTTTGTCGGGGATGCCCCTTTATCCTTCCTTCTCCAAAGACCACATTGACCACTGAACCTCCCAGTTGGAGTGGGGGGCGTTTCTTGGGATGGACTGCTCAAGGCACATGGCCCCCAGAAGAAACCAATCTTTGTATAAATGTCTTACAGATGACAGTGGTCCTTTTAGCATTGTAGGCCTTTCATAACTGTCTTCCTGTAGGGACAACTGCTATCCGGACAGACATGTCAGTGGTGTGGTGCATCAACAAACGGAGGGAACCAGGTCCTAGCCTCTGCCAAGAAGCAGTAAAAGTTTGGCAATGGGTGATCTCTTCCAGCCGCTTTCTAGTAGCAATGCACATACTGGGGAAATCCAATGTTGTAGCAGACCAGCTCAGCAGAACTATTCCGATCCCTCACAAGTGGTCTCTGTCAGGCAGTGGCAGAAAGGATCTTCCACAGATGGGGTTGACTTTGCTGCAATCACTTCGCTTCACATCTCAGGTGCAGCAGGTATTTTGCCCTAACTCACCATCAGGTGGAGTCACCAAAAGAGATGCTTTTGTCCACATTTGGACCTGGTCTCCTGTATGCTTACCCTCCCTTACCTCTAATCCCCAGATTTCTTCAGAACTATGGTTGAAGAGAAAGGTTATCCTAATTGCCCTTTTCTGGTCTTGGCAAGTTTGGTTTCCCTTTTGTGGTCTTACTTTCTATGCACCCCTTGGACACTGGACCCCAGTCCAGATTCGGTATTTCATCCATCAGGGATGACACATCCAGACATTCCAGGCCTTAAGTTAGCCACATAGTTTCTCCAATTCTGATGATGGCTAGACGGTCCAGGATTTCACCAGATATTACTCTGTACCCAGAAACCAGGAAATTATACAAGAGTAAATGGAAAAGTTTCTCCATCTGGGCACAACAGAGACAATTAGATCCCTTTACTGCTCTCATTCCTGCTGTTTTGGATTTCCTGGCATCTATTTTTTCGAGGCGGTGCTAGATTTTCCACTGTTAAAGTTCAGCTAGCAGCCATCTACCACACGAGATTATGCTTCTCCTCTAACTTCATCCAAACTATGCAAAGCATTCCTTAAAGACACTTTTCTGCTTAAACCTCTGATTAAAGATCCTGCTTCAACTTGGGATCTCACAGTTGTGTTACAAAGCTTGGTTCAGCTCCATTTGAGCCTTCAGATAAATCTGATAAATTTCTGTCTTGGAGAACTATGCTCCTCATGGCTGTTACTTCTGTCAGGTGAGTTTCTGAACTCCTAGCACTCTTTTCAAAATCACCTTATTTGATTTTCCCTAAAGATAGTCAGTTTATGTACTAATCCATCTTGCTTACCAAAGATTGCTTCTGAAACAAACATCAATCAAGTCATAAATTTACCGGTCTTCTTTCAAAAATTTTCCAGTAAAGGAGAATACATGATTCACCTTTTGGATGTACGTAGACAGCTTCATTTTTATCTCCATAGAACAAAGTATTTCCAGAAAACTGACCCAACTCTTTGTTTCCTTTGCCTCTAGCAAATTGGGAAAGCCTGTTTCTAAAGTCACACTAGCTAAATAGATTTTAGAGAGATTTTTTTCTGTTTATTCCTTGAAAGGTTTATCTTTGACAAGACGTCCAAAAGCTAACTCTACTAGATCTATGGCCACATCTGCCGCTGACTGGGCCAAAGCTTCCATTGATGATAATTATGCTACAGCCACTTGGTCCAATGCTCATACTTTTATAGCTCATTACAATTTGGATATCATCTCCAGAAACAGGGCTTTCAGCGGTACTCCGGAATATCCTTCCATTAGGGCCACCCATCATTATCATAGCTGGGGACTCTGTCCCACTCTTTGAGAAATGAATGAAAATAACAACAGATATAAAAGTTATGTGCTTACCATTAGCATACATCTCTGTTGTCCATTGCCCCATCTCACTGGAACTCAAGTTCTTCATCACCCCTGTCCACCAGCAAGGCTGATTCTTCACCTGTTAGGCCTTATGGCATCCACAATCCTCATGGTCCCGCTTGCCAGATTTTATATGAGGGTTCTCCATTGGACTTTATCAGTACAATGGTCCCAAGGGGTCTCTGCAGTCTACACCAAAATAAGTCTTATTCAGATTTGCAGGCAACACATCTTGGTAGATAACGTCTCCATTGGGGCGAGATGAATGTCCATTTCTAATGGCTCCCCCAGTGGCAGTAGTGACAATGGACACTTACCTTCTAGGGAGGGGGTATTTCCAAGTGAAGACAATCCAGGACACCTGGTTACATATAGTGGTTAACTTTCACATTAATGTTCTGGAGATGAAAGCAGTCTTCCTTGAATTGCAGGCCTTTTAGGGCAGTCTCCCCAGAGATGTGATCTGGGTACTGACAGAAAATGTCGGTAGTCTGCTACATAAATAAACAGAAAGAACCTGTTCCTACCCTTTACACCGTAAAGCCATGAGAGTCTGGCAGTTAGCGATGTCTTCATACTGCTTTTTGATAGCAGTGCATATCCCAGGGTTGTCCAGTGTTCTGGCAGACAAATTCAGCAGCTCTATCTTAATGCCTCATGAGTGGTCCCACAATTCAGCTGTGACAAACTTGATATTCTGTTGCTGGGGCCAACCTTGCTGCAATCTCTTTGCATCCCATCTAAACTACAAATGCAGCAGTTATTTTGCCTTGATCCCTCTGTAGGTCACTGAGAGATGCTTTGGTCCACAATTGGCCCGAGAGTCTCCTTTATGCTTTCTCCCATTGCCTCTAATGAACAAGTTTATAAAGAAAGTAAGAATGTGCAAGGCCAGGGTGATCCTTTATTGCCCTTTCTTGCCTCAGCAGACATGGTTTCCATTCCTGTGGCCTGTTCTAATGCATCCTCCATGGAAACTGGATCTAATTCCAGATTTGTTAATTCACCCTTGCAGACTAGCTCCCCTGGACCAGAAAGCCATGAAATTAACCACTTGGTTCCTCTCATTCTAACAGTCACCAGGGATTCCAGGCTTTTCTTGTTGGTTGTTCAAATATTATCAATATCTCAAACATACCACTACCAAAATGTATCATAACAAATGGAAAATATTTTCTATTTGGACTGCATCCAAAGGTATAGCCCTCTTTATCAGCTCTTGTTCCCTCCATTCCAGAGTTTTTATCAGAACTTTTTCACAATGGGTCTAGTTACTCGGCTATCATAATTCAGCTGGCAGCCATCTCTAGCTTTCATGTAAGCTAGAACAACTCATCTGTAGCCTCACTGAAGATTTCTAAAGTTTTCTTAAAGGGAATTTTTCTCCTGCAACCACCAATCCTCCTTGGCACATTACTATCATGTTACAGGCATTGACTTGGACATCCTTTTAGCCAACTGCATCAGTGGTTTTAAAATTAAAATTCCTGTCTGGGAAAATATTTTTTTCTCATGGCTGTCAGTTCAGCTAAACACATATCAGAGAAGCAAGCACTATCCTGTAAACCATTGTATCTGGTTTTTCATAAGGACAGGGTTTCACTGAGATCTAGTGCATCCTACCTTCCTAAAATGGGATCTGACGCTAATCTCAATCAGGCAGTAAATCTACCAGTCTTTTTCCCCATGATTTTCAAAGAAAGGTGAATACATGCTGAACATCCAATGCCAGCTCTGGTTTTACCTTCATAGAACTCAGCCTTTCAGGAAAGTGATCAACTATCTGTCAGATTCTCTAAGCCAAAATTGGGAAAGGTAGTGGCCAAGATTACGCTGTCTAGGAGGGTATCTGATTGTATTACATTTGTGTACAATAAGAAGGAGTTGACTCTACAATCTAAACCCAAGTCTCACTCCACAAAGGTGGTGGCGACCTCTACAGCCTTTGCCAATAGGCTACCTATTGATTATATCTGTGCAGGTGCTGCTTGGTTAACAGTTTACATGTTTGTGTCCCATTATAAACTCTATGAGCAATTTAGGTCTCATTCATCCTTTGGCTCCACCTTTCTTAGGAAAATCCTTCCTTGGTACCCCCATATGCTTGGGAATCTGTCCCACAGTTGAATCTGACAGTGATAGACAACATTAGATATGAAAGTTATGTACTTATCATAACAATAGATCCATGTTGTCTAATTTTCATCCGGCTCAAAATTCCTCCCACCTGCCCCCTGCCAAATTGTCACAAATGAGACTCTAAAGACCGGCTAACTTTGGCATTCCCTGTCAGTAAGCAGTCAGTGTTTTATAAGCATGCATGTATTCTTCTATACCATTTAGAAATGAGTCAGAATGGGAGTTATTTCACTAGTGATTCATTGCTTTTGATTATTATTTAATCAGTGGGCAAACTCAATCTGAAGCAGTAAGGTGGAGACTGGGGAATTATGGGTAGGGGAGGAGTCAGGAGGAGTCAAAGCACTGGAACCGAAGAGCTTCAAATTCAGTACCAAGGTCAGATCTAACAACCCACAGTTGGACTGGATGAAAAATCAGACAACATGGATTTATCATTATGGTAAATACATAACCTTCATTTATGTCCCTTTTGACTAGTCTGGGCTTCCAGATAAATACTGCAAAATTCTCATTGACTCCACCTAACAGTATTGTGTTTCTGGGTTGTTTATTAGATACTTGTTTCGATACAAGAGAAGGTAGATTTTTCTTAAGTTTTGCCTGACCTTCTCAAAAAGGTATCAAATTTCTGCAAAATAATTCATTGGGATTCTAGGTTTCATTGCTTTTATGATTCCTCTAGCCAGATTACATGAGTAAGTTCAAATCATTTCTAAAAGAAACACATGGGCCCAGCATTTGCATCCTCTGGAGTATAGATTTCCAGTATTAGGCTTTGTGAAAAGGCAACTGTATTGGGGAAGACCACAAATTCAACTGAAGCCAGGTCTCCTCTTCTCCTCAGGCCCCCAAACAATCTCTCACCACAGACTCATCAGACTTTGCTTGGGGAGCAATTACCATAGGGGGCAAAAGTACAAGGCATATAGATTTCTTCAGACAGACAAAAGCTCATCAATTTAAAAATAAGGTTGGCTGTGATACATGCCTTTGAAATCTCTCCATCACCCTTGCTCTTCAGGACCTGTTCAGGTGATTACAGAGAAAACTACAGTTGTGTGGTAAATATAAGGTTGCACCCCTTATGCAGATGGCTATGCTGACTTGGGAGTTTACTCATCAGATGCTATTAACCATCCAAATATCTTACATTCCATCACAGCAAAACATAGTAGTAGACAAGATGAGCAGGACCAGGACAAATCCTCACAAATGGAAATTGAATTAATGGGTCTTCCAAGGCCTGACTCATTTGTGGGAACACCTCAAATAGATCTGTTTGCTTCCTTTTAAAGCAGACAACTAATCGATTTTTGCTCCAGGACTCCTTGCAGGCAGGCCTGAAAAACAGACGTATTTTCATTCCCTTCAAAAAGAAATGTTCCTTTATGTGTTTCCACCCTTTCCACTAATATCCATGGTAATTCTGAAATGTCAAAGGGATACCCAAAAAGTAATTGTGGTTACCTTCTTTTGGTCCAGGCAGCATTGTTTTCCCTTCTTTTGGAATTAGCCAATGGTAATTATCATAGGCTTCCTCCCAGATTTTAGCTACTCAAAGATGGTGGACTTTGATACACCATAGTATTAGTCAACTTCAGCTAACTGCCTGGATGATTTTGTTCTGTTTCATGAGGACATGCAGCAAGCACCAAAGGAGGCAAGAAAGGCTGCTACTAGAAAATCCTATTTTGGGTGAGTAGAACCGTTTTTCTAGTTGGTGCTTAACGGATAACCAGGGGCCAGCCAGAGATTTTGTACCACTGGTACTCAAATATTTGTGAGTTACTGTCCTCTGCCCTTTCTTATTATTCCAATGTAAACATTCATCTCATGGTCATTTCAGATTGTCTACCCATGGATCCTACTCTTTCTTCTGCGTTTGTTGTGAAACAGATTCTGAAAGGAGTTTTACACCTAAGACCTCCTTGTAGGCAAGTTGCTCCTTATTGGTATCTCAACTTTGTGCTGGAGAAATTGACTTTGTCACTTTTTGAACCTGCTCATAAAGTTGATTTATGTTCTTGACTTGGAGTACTGAACTCATCATTGCTCTAACATCTGCAAGAAGAGTATCCGACTTGCAAGCTCTGGTGGTGGATGAACTATACCTGCTTTTCCCCAGGGGCAGAGTCTGTTTAAGAACAAACCCCTCATTCATTTCCAAATAGGTTTCAGAGTTTACCATCAATCTCCCTGTTTGCTACCCAGAACCTAAAATCCAGGGAGAATGGATTCTGCATACTTTGGACATGCCCAGGCAGCTCAGTTGATATCTTGTCAGAACTAAGCCCTTAAGAAAAGCTGAACAGCTATTTATTTCTTATCAAAGGGCAAAACAGGGACATCTTGTATGTAAACAGACAGACTCTCCATCTTCCTGCTCTTCCATATAGTTGTAATTGGGATATAAAGAAGGGTCATCTTTGTTTCTGCTTTATATATGTTATTGTTATTATTTGTTTGATTCAAGGTTGACAGGCTCATCTCTCACTGTATGGCCAAAAGATTTCTGAAGAAAGTATTTCTTTGACAGCTGATGTTCCTTCATGGGATTAGCTAATCAGAAGTCAGAGTTAAGGTGTGGCAGAGCCTAAGCATTTTGATGGTGGCCTGGTGTTGTTTCTTAGGCAAGATATAATCCATTTATTCTAAAGGCTGCTGCAGCAGTGAGGAAGTTGAATATCTGCTATTGTGGTTAAGTCCAGCTTAGACTACTGAACTTATATCTCTTAGTTTCTTAGCACAACATAAACCAATGATGTTGGTGGACAGTTGGAAAGTGGGGGAGAGAGAGGTATGGTTTCTTCATTTTAGTTTCCTAGCACAAGGAGAACCAGTGCTGTTGATGGAGAGGTAGAGCCAGAGAGAAATGTTTGGTTTTCTTCAAGTTAGTCTCCTTGCAACTGATATCAGTGGAATGGCTGTCGTAGGGAGAGTGGTATGGTCATCTTAGTCTCCTAGCACAAGGGAAATCTCTCATGGTGGTGGAACAGCAGTGGTAGGGAGAGTGGTATGGTCAACTTAGTTTCCTAGCACAAGGGAAATTACTGATGTCTGTGGAATGGCAGTGGTAGGGAGAGTGGTATGGTTTGATCATCTTAGTCTGTTAAGTACAAGGAGAACCAGCAATGTTATGGGAGAAGCAGACTTAGAAACAGGGAAGCCACTGTTTAGAGTTTTATGAGCTAAGAAGGCTCTTTCATATCTATTCAGGGGGGAGAAAACAGTCAGACTAATGCAAGTGGTTGCTGAGTAACTTGCTGGTTTCCATATGAAGCTTGGAATCAAACTTTCAGTCCAAGAGGTGTATATATATTCAGGTACAAATATATATACCTAGGCATTTATATATACTATCCTATATATATATATATATATATATATATATATATATATATATATATATATATATATATATATATATATATATATATATATATATGTATATATGGGTCCCCTTCAAAACATCTAAAACCCATAACAACTTATTTCATCACATCGTGACCAGAACATCTAAAACCCATAACATCGAATTTCATAACATCTAAAATGTATAATATGTAATAGTGTATCAGGAGATATGTAAATGTTATAGTTTAATCTGTTAATCTTGTGGTATCACTATGAGATGTTGTAGTTTTCATTTCTATAGTTATTATTTATATAGTATAGGAATTAATACACGTTATATAGTGTTTATTTTGCCATTCTGTATGTGTTTTTTAGGTCATACAGGTAAGTGGTATACTATAACAGAACCAGCACACAACGTAAAAAACACACCAGAAGATTGCTGGAACATTGAAAATGTATAGGAACAATTCCTGTAGTAAAGCCAATGCACCTAAAGTTAACTGAAACTTTAATATATGAATCAAAAATATTCAATGACATACTCGTTAAGCGATTTCATCCACAAAAGGAGGACTTCATCAGAACACAACAACATAATACTGCCTGATATTTAAAATCATTTTGGCGCCAAACACAATACTCCATCACTGATTGAAAGTGACAGATGCTATATAGGTAAAATACATTATATTTATGACTTCAACGTTTTTACATAAAAAATAAAATAAAAATAAATTAATTGATGTCATACATACCATGCACAGTCAAAACATTTATATTTATATAACATAAACATTTATATATATATATATTTATATATATATATATATATATATATATATATATATATATATATATATATATATATATACATATATATGGATATATATATATATATATATATATATATGTACATGTATACTACAAAACGTCATGAACCTATCAATTAGTCAATACATTTAAAAAGCATTA